>NC_053452.1:104614493-104914493 GCF_015227805.2 Hirundo rustica
TGATAGGTTTCTCATCCTCTGCATGTCAATGAGCCTCATTACAGTCCAAATAACTGGACTTTGTGAGCTTTGTATCCAGATACATCACATTGCTAGTCACGAACAGCAGGACGGTTATTATCAAAAGCTAAATTATTCCTCTTCAAATGGACGAACCCAGACAAAGACTGTATTACTTATGTTGTTGTGCAAAAGCTCTATCATCACTGAGGATGCTGTGAACGCTCTTAAACTGAGTGACAGGAGAAATCAATTTTCTGCCAAAGAGGATTGCAAACAATTTGACAGGCTGCCTTCTTTTCATCTGTGGCACTTCAATCTGCTGTAATATATACATACATGCTGAAAAAAAGTAGAGCCATAGAAAATTTTCCGTGCTAGACTTGTTTTCCAATTCCTGGTGTGTGCTTTCAGATTATCCTGCCCATATAATTTTTCTGCATGCAGAACAACAGGATAAATTCTCAAAGTTTTACCTCTTTAAACTGATCTTAGAAGTGCTAAACAGTGTTTACCAGACACCTAACAGCAGAACACTCGCTCATACTTGTTGCATGTATCTCTTTGGAACAGAAATACTTCAGAAGAGAGTTTTCTATGAACAGTTAAATGAGAATAATCTGTTCAATTTACAATGGATGATACAAAATTATCCTCCCCTACTTCCCTGTGTAGGGAATGAGAGGGAATAAAATATTTCTGATGAATCAAACCAATCAGCACAAAAAAACCCCAGCTCCCACAAATAGCTCAGCAATTTTTCCCGAAGATGGAAACTGTACCCATTCTAGTAGGACACATTGTAGCAGAAGCTATAACCAGGCCTCTGCTGCCCAAATGCCTGCCTGAGTTACCATATTCCAATAAACGTGCCTTTAAAATCTGTTTAAGAAGGAAAAATTATGTGCTGTTGTAAATGTTAAAAAAATTCACAAGGGCCCCTACACATAATGGAACAATGCTGTAAAGCCAGTGCTTTTAACTAAAAGGCATCAGTGAACAGGATAAGCTCTGTCTTACTTTATTCAAATTGCTCAGGGTTCCCCTATTCATAAAAATATAACTAAATATTAAATTATAGGTAAACAGGAACATAATCTAAGAACTCTCCTGTTACTGCAAAATCCAGACATAAAAAGCAAACTATTCACTGCAAATAAACAAAACCAACCAACCAACCAAAAACCACAACAAACCGACACGCCAATTCAACCACCCCAAAAAAATCCTTACAAAACTCCAGAAGAAAGATTTTTGTGCTTAATTAAGGAAGTGTGCTTACCTTAATATACCTACAATTTTTTTAACAGCACATTGGACAACGTTTTGGGGAGACAGGCCGAGATCTCCAACAGCCACTTGTAGCAGCTGCTGCACCATGTGCAGGGGCTGACCATCTATGCACATGGCTACGGCTTGCTCATGGATTTTTTCTTTCTCCGACCTTGACAGATCATATAAATAGCCGTACTTCTGTAGCGTATCCTGTAAACAGATAGTTTTTGGAACACTAATCAGTGTACTCCTTATTTATAGGGCTGTATCAGTCTTCCTTTCTGCTGGGAATTAACATATACTGAGAAAAAGAAAAGATTGATGGAATTGAATTTTCAAAACCCAGGTCAACAAAAGCAAAGGTAGAAAACTTAAATAAAACATGACAGAACATTAATGTCTATCACTGCTAGTCACTGTAACACTCAAAGCAAGCACTTGATCAGTGATCCTTACCTGTTCGCTGCTTTTCAAATAAGCGATAAAACTGTGAGTGAGTGTTTCCAGATGAGCAAGAGATTGTTGCAAGTGATTCAGAGTTTCTTCATAAGCAGCAGATGGGTTTTCAGCATCTTTCATGTCATTATCTGAAGTTTTTTTTCTTGATTTCTCAGAAAGATGTTTCACTGCCTTAATAGCTTTCTTAGTCACTTCTATCCTGACTTCAACTGGCAGCTGAAAAAGATTGCTCAATTATTTATTCATTCATTACCTGTACATTACTATTTGTATTACAGCAGTGCCAAGAAGTCAGGTGGCTCCACAACACAGCATAAAAAAATAAATGAAGTATTTAATGGGAAACAACTTTGTTTCTAACTTGTCATTATTAAAATGACCAGTATTTCAGTACTTTCTTCTGCTGTCCTCCTTTTTACTGATCTTTTTACTGACTCATGTTCATTTTAAACCATATGTTCTTTTCCTGATAATATTTATTGTTTTTGTAGACTGCCACCTTATAAACTTTGATTTTTAAATTCTTCTTTGAGAGGTATCTGAGAATTGATTTACAAGACCAACTGATAACTCACTTAAGGTTAGTTTTGTCGGGTTTAGACCACTGTTTAAAATATATCTCTAAGACCATAACTATAAGCAAAAATCCCAGAAGTATGGGATCAATCTATTTAAAGCCCAAGTTATATAAAACAGTAACTATACGGTACTTCTAAAGACCTGTACAAATAGCTGTATCTAGGCATTAAATTGAAACAAAGTCTGACATTCCTGTTTTGGGAAAGACACAACTTCAGCTGTAAGTCCAAAACAAAGCCTGAAATACGATTTTAGACATTCATGAATGATTTGTTCATTTGTAACTTGAAGTACAGATTTGAGAATGCTTGCAATATACTTTCTGATGGGCAGGAGTGTCCTCTGCCTGAACTCTAAACCCAAAACGTTAGGTACTTTTACAGTCAAGTGTTTTAGTTACTAGAATACTGAACAAAGACATAAACAATTTTAACTTTCAAGTTGGAATACATGAGAAATACAAAAAAAAAAAGAAATGCTTGAACCTGTATGACAGTGAATAGGAAATAAGATGAATTATCATAAAAGACAGCAAATAAACTGCTACAGCATTATTCATACAAAGTCTAAGAGATGTTTACATCATGAATTAAACTAGCTACTTGTAAAGCCATAAAAAGTTTGCTAAGGATTATTTAGTGCAAAGTTTTACAGTTTACATACTTCCCACCCCTTCCCCTAGATAAAAAGTCACAAGCGAATGCTCTAGAATATACTCCTGGCTTTTTGTGCTGTTCCTGTAAACCACACTAATGGTCTACTGGATATTTTTAAGGATGAAAGCAAAACCAGTGGACATTATTGTTAGAGCAACGAAAGTTTGCCAGTTTTAACACAATACAAAGGGAATTTTACCGTAGTTTCAAATGCAACAGAGTACTATTCCCACTGAAAGTAAATGAGTTTGCAAACAAGGCCTCAATATCAGGTTTTACTCTAAGCAAGGAAAAATTCATAGTCTCCGCATCACATTAAAATCTAACAGCTGGATTTATATATCCATTTTGTAAACATGATAAAAGAAGAAAACAGCTATGTATTTAATTTTTCCTCTTCTAGTGTACATTCTAATGTTCAAAATGCAATTAAGAGAGATGCAAAAGTATTCTATATAACTTATATCTGAGAGAACAGTGTCAGTATACTGCCAGTTTAGAAGTCATGTTGCCATAAGCACATGCAGAATTTTAATTTTGCATAGTGCCAAAATGAAGCACTATGAACATATAATTTCTCTGGTTATTTTATTCCAAACCACGAATAGCTCTCCTCCATACTTCTAGTCAGCTCCAGTAATGAGATTTGGTATCAGAGCCAGTGATAAAAACGTAGCTTAGGGGCTAGTTCAAGCTTTGTTTGCATGTGAAGTTTTACATTTGAAAAGCTTTTAGAGTTTAAGAAGATTTTTAAATCTACAGGCTATAACGTGTAAAAAAAAAAATCCTAAAAATCTCTTTTCAAAACAAAGAACATCATATACTATTTCACCTCAACAGATTTTACTCCTCAGGGTAAAAACTCATCTCATAAACCTATTCTCCTCAGAGTATATAAGTATTTCTTAATAAAGTATAGTATGAGTAACATTTACTAGTATGTGAAGATGTTGACCCTACTACTCTTATTGCCAGTGATTAACATGCAAGTGTGAGGTTATGGAAAGAGCTCCACTCTCCACTCCTTTTAAAGGCACAAGAACCTGGGATCCCAGCAACACTGAAACACGGAATGGCTGGAAGGGGGGTCCAAAGGGCATCTGCTTAAACACAGATACCTAGAGCCAGTAGCCAAAGACCATGTTCAGGTGGCTCTTGAATATTCCAATGTGGGAGGACTCAACAATCCCTCTGTACAACTTGTGCCACTGTTCACTCACCTTCATAACGAAAAATGGGTTTTTATGTTCAGATGGAACAGCTGGGTCCAGCTCCTGTATCTGCTGCACAAATCACAATCATAGAATAGTCTGGGTTGGAAGGGACCTTAGAGATCACCTAGTTCCAACCCCCTTGCCTTGGACAGGGACACATTCCAACTAGATCACATTGCTCCAAGCCTCACCCAACCTGGCTTTGAACACTTCCAGGGATGGGACAGCCACAAATTCTCTGGGCAACCATTTTTCCTAATTTCTAATTTAAACCTACTCTCCAGTTTGAAGCCATTCCCTCTTGTCCTGTCAGTACATGGACAGACATGGTCTGTCTCCATCTTTCTTGAGGGTTCCCTTCAGGTACAGGAAGGCCACAATTAGGTCAGCCTAAAGCTTTCTCTTTTCCAGGCTGAAAAATGCCAATTCTTTCAGTCTTTCCTCACAGGAGAGGTGCTCCATCCCTCTCATCTTACCCAGCTCTTTGTTTGCTACCACTGAGCATGACATTAGATGGCACAGAACACACCTTTGGCCAGCCCAGGTCAGCTGTCCTGTTGTATCCTTTAACCATTTTTTGCCCACCTGCAGCCTACTCAGGGCTGAGGTGTTGACACCACACAAGCAGTGCTCACCAAGCCAAAATCCTAGTATGACATGAACACTGTTTTCAGTCACGAACCCAAAGCACAGCCCCATTGAGGTTGCTAGGATGAAAGTTAACTTCACTCCTATCAGACCCTTTAAAATTCATCTGGGAAAAGTTTAAACGTATGTAAGAAACCACTTAAAGGAAATATATTAGTGGAGTTCCCCATTATACACTCTCAAAGAAGATTTAATTAAAATAGCTATATAAATGAAAGGCACAAAAAAGTACCTTGCACTGATACTTGAAAAAGAAATAGTCAATATCCATGAACAAAACAAGGTCAGGCAAGGCAAACCACTGAAGTGGAGCACAGTGATAAAAAGTGATAAAATGAAGCCAAGTAATTCAAAAAGTAACATCTGAATGCAGTCACACTATATAAGAACATTTCATGTAGACCTTCAGGCAATGTCATGCCCTGTCTTTTTCCTTCGTGTTTTATACAGCATTAAGTCAATCAGCCAGACAAAAGATGGTGAACAATATTCTGGGCGCTTTTTTTTAACTGAGCTTTTTTTACACAGTTATTTTAAACAACATTTAGTGTCTTTAAAGTAAAGAAAATGATGCAGGTTAATAGCCAGTTGTAACAGGTTCCCATTCCACACCTTTTTGGTATATAGTGAAAATGTGGACACTGTATTCCTGCTTGAGGAAGCAAAAAAGAAAAGAAAATGGCCAAAAGAATATTACTGACTCAGAGAAAATAAGTCAACCTTTCAACTAAAATCACTAAGTTGCAAGAAAATTTCTTTTAAATCTTCTAAATCGGAACTTGGGAAAGTTCTTAAAAAAAAGATGGAATGTTAAAAAACAGCAGCTGTAGTCTGAAAGAATGTGGCTGAATCTATGGAAGGCTGCGAGAGAGTACCCATGTAAGGAAAATTTCAGCTTCTTTTTCTCTACAGAAGACCTGACTGATGATACCACTGCTTTTTATTCTGCTTTTCCTATCTAAAGCTTTTCTTCCTAATCAACATATTGTGCCAATCTCCATTTGTAGTGTGTGTTCAATAATGAATACACAGTGATTAAAAAAGATTGTTTTCAGTTCTGTTTTTGTTGTGCTAAGCTTTTTTTTTTCCCAGAGTACTGTTAATCAAAAAACCATCAGGGCAATGACCTATGAGCTCTGAAACAGATGGTTCTTTGAAGACATAACCAACTCTCTAGCACAATGAACAAAATGCTGGCAATGAAGTAATTAAAAAAAAGAAAAAATCCCCAAACTATCTAAAATGCTTCACACAAAGATCAGAGAAACAGGAACGAATAGGAAATCATCACGGTTAAGAGTTCATATGATCATTGCCATAATTAAGAAACTATGACATCAGTATTATTTAAAAGCAAACAGAGCTTCCGGAAAAAATGACAGATTCAAAATACATGCAAAAATATAAGCAGTCATTCCAATGAGTATTTGGAGTATTTCCCATTTAGGAAGAAATCTGTTCCATACACGCAAATAGCCTATCCTTAACATTACAGAGATCAAATGATTTATTATTTAGTCAGAAAGAATAGTTATACAGAGTTAAAAGCATATCTGAGCAGAACTGGCACAAGAAGGAATCTTCACCACTGCTTGCAGCAGTGAGCTTCCGTGGTCAATGGATCAACCAACACTTCTTCAGTCCTTCAATGTGTGAGGAAGGTACTGACAAAGCATTAAGTCCTTGCCTGTTTCATTTACCACTAACAGAAAAAAATATTGCACCAATCTTTACCTTCTTCAAGTACATTAACCATGATACTTTAGCTCTACAGTTTACTGAAGTCCCACTATCTCTGCCCACACAGTTCCCATCACACACTGTCACCACTTCATGAACCCTTAAGGCCTGGGAACTGAATCTCATCTTCCAGGTGGTAACTCATTTCTACTGATTGCAGGAAACATGGGAGAAAAGAATCTCTGGCCTCTTAGAGCTAGAAGTACCTAAAATCCATGTCACATGCTGAACTACAGTCAGTTTAACAATATCAGTTGCCTTTTCATAAATGCAAACTCCTCATCCATTTCTCCAGTTTAGACATTCTCTCAATCCCTTTGCCCTGTCAAGCATTGCTCATTCAGTCACTGCCCAATTCATGAGAAAGGTAAAACAAAGAGTTTGTGGAAGGGAACAGGTGAATAAAAGGTCCCCTGTCAAAACCCATCACATTCCCGTCTTTGTCAGGAAGAACATGGAGTTGCAGAAGCCAGCCATAAACCCCTGTGTTTTCATTCCCTTTTGCATAATTACACATTCTGCTCCCAGGTTTTGTGCTATATCCAAGTGACACACAAGTAAGAAGCAGCTGCCTATTGCTTTGCTGGTCCACCACTGTCTCTCCGCCTACTGACATACAGGAACAGCAAGAGACATTCTGATGTCTGTTTCCTAAGTTCCCACATGGTGACAACAGCAATGCTTCCTCTGAAGTTTAACTCATGTAGCCTACACTGCTATGTAACCCATTACCCCTTAGCACTTGAGACTTCTCAATTGTTTCTGACCAAAAGGGGTTTTTCAATGGAGATACTGTTCCACAAGAATAACAGTGGAGTGCATCTCATCATCTCCCTGGAATATTCTCTCTCTCCTTTCCCACCTTCCCCTTCTGACATTTTGAAGAAGTGGGAGAGAGCTGAGAGGGTATGCAGCATTTGTTTTTTGAGGGTTTTTTGCCAGTTCACCTCTCAACACTCCTAAAACACCCCCTTCAACTTGACTATAAGCTTGCTCTCAAACTTCCTCTATGAGAGAAAGCTCAGTTGTCTCAGTGAGAGTACAGGTTATTTCATGATAATGACCATGGTTTTTTTAATTTTGACTAAGCATCAGCACTTCCATGAAAAACCTAAATGTGCATCTGTTGTGGGAACAAGAAAATGATATAGTAGAGTATTTAGCCATAGAACTAGACTAGGAAGAAAGTGATGAATCAGAGATTAAAAGAGTGAGCACATGACCAGGGCAGCCTCAAAACACAAAATTTAAGTAACAGATGCAAGCCAAAAGGCCACTTTTATGTATGAAGCATTTTTCAGGTGAAAGGTAGAAGAAAGAGACCTCAGAGATTAGTTTCCAAGGTCTACAATGATAATTTCTCATTGTACAATTCTACTCAAGAACGGAACAGGGTCCTGAGGCAAAACTAGCTGCAAGCTGGTTGAAACAGCTGTTTCAATCCCAAAACCAGTGCATGGCACATTAGATGATTTGACCAACTGTTTCAAGCACTTCTTGAGCATCTTCCATGGTCAAAAAGCTAACAGGTTTCTACTACAAATTTCTGCCTGACCACAAACCATAACCATCTTGCCTTTAGTGCTTCTTTCATGCTGCTACTACTCTCTACACTCAGGAGAGTAGAGAAAATGTATTAGAATCCTGGACAGAAACAAAGGAAAATCGTTAATGTGTTTCAAAACAAGACACACAGAGGAGGATATCCACTCTCTCCCTGCAACATTCATCTGGGATAAATGAGAAATCACCTTAAAATGCTCAGGAAACATTAACAGCAAGAGCATAAGTAGTCAGTTGCAGTAACCATATGTAAAAGCAGAATTTCCTTCTCATTAAACAAGCCATGCCCTTGCTACTTCAGTTCAGGGTCAAGGCTGGCAATTAAGATCTCAGGATGAGTCTGAATCATTGCTCATAAGCATGAAAAAGTAACTTTACGAGATAAAAGGGATCAAAACACCTAAGCCAAGACAGTACTTCTGCTAACAAGGCTTCAGAGACAGCTGATGGAACTAGTGATAAAACGTGCTACTCTACCATGACGTCAGAGCACAGCACAAATTCTGTGCTGACAAAGTCTCTTATTATCCCAGCTAGCATTTTTTTTTCACCCAATTCTGATATAGATAAAGGTTAGATGGGTTCTAATAAACCTATACTAATATTGTGGGAACATTAAAACAGTATTCAAAGATGGAACAAACTGAAATTCACCTCATTAAACATGGTGCATAAATACCTCAGAAAAATTGCCACAAACCAAAATAAAGATACACACAAAAAAACCCTGGACACGTCCATCGCTTTCATTTCAGATAAAGTTAGTGAAGACATCTCTAGATCTTTTAATAAGGTAAAATCTAAGAAATCTCATTTCTCTTTTGTGTGTCACAGTAAAAATATGTAAGAAAGCATGAGTAAAACTTTATGCTAGAAATATCCTTGCAAGTAACTCTCACTGGGCAAAAAGGAACTCCATATCTGGTAATATATGTTACACGCATTCTTCAAATCCAGGCTTTCAGCCACATGGAGATTACAACAGTTTATAACTTACAATGCTCAGAAACCACATGCATTGGGCCAGAATGCTTTTTTCTGTGGAACATCTTATTCTGAATGCAAAAGTGTGGTACTAAGCACAAGCCTGTGGCACAATGAATTTTAGGATGAGCACAAGTAAATAAATACAACCACCCCAGTATCTGGTGGAGTGACAATCCACAGGCAATCCAGAAGGTTCTAGGAATGCATTGATGACAACGTCCTTCTCCAAGTCATACAGGAATCAGCTAGGAGAGGCACTATGGTGGAATTTGTTTTCACCAACAAAGAAGGACTGGGGAGGATGTGACATTCAAGAGCAGCTCAGGCTGGAGTAACCACAAAGATCCTTAGGGTGCACAGAAAGTTCACTACTCTTCAGGACTTCAGGGGTTTGCCTGGTAGAGTACCATGGGATAAAGCAAAGAGGGACCCAAAAAGGCTGGCTGATACTGAAGGACAGCCTCCTCCAAGTGTAGGAGCAGTGTATCGCAACAAAGAAGCCATCAGGCAAAAACACAAGGCTTGCAGGGATGCCACAAAGAGCTCTTGGAAAAAGTTTAAACACCAAAAAGAAAGCCTAGAGAGGGTAGAAGCAAGGCCAGGTACCCTGTGAGGCACACAGAGGAACTGTCCCAGCAGCCAGAGATCAGGTTAGGAAAACTGAAGGGTTGTTAAAACTAGATCTTGCTGGGGACACCACAAACTACAAGAAAAGCTTCTGTAGGTATACTGGTGATAGAAGATTAGGGAAAATGTGGGTTCCTTTCTGGAAGGAATAAAGAAACATGGTTACCTGAGATTTAGAGAAAATAGAGTAATTCAGTAACAGTTTCGCATCTTCACCAGCAAGTATTCCAGCCATGCTACCCAAGTTGCAGAAGGCAAATGCAGGGACTGGCAGAGTGAAAAAAAAACCCCTGGAGAAAAAGATCATGCTCAAGACCATCTGTGGAACCTGAAGGTGCTCAGGTCCTTATGAGATGCTTGTGTGGGTTCTAAGGGAGCTGGTGCATGAATTTGCTAGGCCACTGTCCATCCATTTGAGAAGTTATGGCAGTCTGGTGAAATTCCCACTAACTGGAGAAGGGGAAATGTAGCCCCCATTTTTAAAAAAGGGTAAAAAAGGATGACCTATTGTCACCGAGACACACAAAGCAATCACACGCAGACAAGAGATTTTCGCAGAGGTTCTTCTGATCCAGCTCCCAGCTGAAAGAGCTAAGAGAAGGAGGCGCCCCTTTGTTTATTTTTTTACTTTTTATACATTTCTGGGTCTAGCAGAAGATTGGCTTTTTGGGGTTTCCACCCCTCAGCCTCAGTGGCCAGACCAATTGTCAGTTACAATTGTTTTCAGGTTAGAAATATGCAAACAAAGGACAGAGAAAGAAAAACAAAGGATTTGTTTATGTTATATCTGTGAAAAAGGTAGAAAACTGCTCTTAATACTGTACAATAACTAAAAGGATCTGACTCTATTTAAGAAAATCAAAAGGCTCAGAAAAACCAGGGTAACAACCTATGGAGCTGTAGACTGGTTAGTTTCACCTTGGTGCCTGGGAATATCACTGTGCAGATCCTCGTACAGATCCTCCTGGAAACTATGGTATGGCACAGAAAACCAGGAGGTGGCTGGTGATAGCCAACATGGCTTCACTAAGGGCATATTGTGCCTGACAAAGCTGGTGGCCTTCTCTGACAGGGTTACAGAACAGGTGCATGAAGAAAGAGGAACGGCAATTGGCACCATCTACCTGGACTGGTGCAAAGCACTTGACACTGTTCCACGTGACACACAAACTGGAGAGATGGATGTGACAGATGGACCACTTGGTGGATAAAGACATGGCTGGGTTGGCCGCATACAAAGAGTTGCATCAAGGGCTCAATGTCCAAATGGAGAGCACTGACAAGTGGCATTCCTCGGGGTCATTATTGGGACTGGCACTGTTTAACACCTATGTCAAAGACAGGGACACTGGGACTGACTGAGCCTCCAGAGGAGGCCACAAAGATGCTCAGAGGGATGGAGCACCTCTCCTGTGAAGACAGGTTGAGAGAGTTGGGGGTGTTCATTAAGAAGAGGAGAAGGCTCTGGGAAGACATTAGAGCGGCCCTCAAGCACCTGAAGGAATCTGCACAAGAGTTTTCCCAAAGAGCCTATAGTGATAGGACAAGGGGGATAGACTTAATGAAAGAGGGCAGGTTTATATTAGATTAGATGTATGGAAGAAATGTAGAAACCCTCCATGGCAGAGAGGTTGGAACTAGGTGGTCTTTAAGGTCTCTTCCAACCCAAACCACTCCATAACTCTATGAAATACACATTATCTTATCCTCTTTTGAATGATCACACAGGGACTTTGGGGTTCCATCAAAACTCTCATATCCACAGATCTAACTCCCCTAACTGAATAAAAATCCCTTCTTCTCATACTGACAGTCTTCTCATACTGACA
Organism: Hirundo rustica; assembly: GCF_015227805.2. Lineage (NCBI taxonomy): Eukaryota > Metazoa > Chordata > Aves > Passeriformes > Hirundinidae > Hirundo > Hirundo rustica. Next base: position 104,626,071 of record NC_053452.1, read on the forward strand.
GGCATAAAAAGAAAAGGTAGGCAGAGCAAGGCAAGTTTACAAATTTATCTTAAAATACTGCAAAATGAAAACTGTAACAATTACTGAGACTTTCTTCTTGATACTATATTGAACTCATATACTATATGCTTCACTTTGAGGACTAAAATTCTTAAGTATCTGCTTACCTTTGTGACAGCTTTGGAAGAAAAAGTAATTTCATCAATGAAAGTAACAATATCATCTGGATCAAGTCTATCAAAGTATTTTGAACACATATCATATGCATGTTGCCACTCATCCATGGTTTCTGGTATTTTTTTAATGAGATGGTGATCACCATTCCAAAAAAGTTTTTGTAACCACACGGCATAAACAGAACTTGGTGACAGCATGCTGCCATCTTTTTTAGGAATTTTGGGAGCCAGTTTGGAAATAGATAAGATATTTTGACTTGTCAGGATGGGCTGCAGTGTTTCCAGAGGATTTTCATTTTCATCTGTTAGTTTTTTGTAATTAAGACCTAGTGACAGAAGGAGAAAGAAGTAAAAGTTATTCATAATTAAATCTGCTCACAGTCCACAATTCTATGTAAAACAATGAATACACTAGTATCTGCAGAACTAAAAAGACTCTAGCCCATCCCCTTTTACAAATATATATACTGACAGATTTTATGATGTCCTGGTGCATGTGAAATGTCTCAATCCACAGAATGTATTTTAACGTTATATATCACTCCAACAAGAGGAACGGGTTCAAATTGAAGGAGGGTAGATTTAGATTAGATATGTGGAAGAAATCCTTCATTGTGAGGATGCAGAGTCACTGGAACAGGCTGTCCAGAGAAACTCTGGATGCTCCATACCTGGAAGTGTTCAAGGCCAGGTTGGTTGGAGCTCTGAGCAACCTGGTCTAGTGGAAGGTGTTTCTGCCCATGGCAGGGGATTTGGAACTGGTTGATCTCCAAGGCCTCTGCCAACGCAAGTCATTCTGTGATTCTATTACACAACTCGAAAAAAGCAGGTTCTCAAAGAAGCAAGAATATATATATAATATATAGAATCATGCTAGAACTTAAATGTAAACCCTAGAAAACCTTGTGCAAGTAAGTCCTCCTTAATTTAAAACATGTATTCTGATCACATAACAACTGGTACTTATCACTTAGCAAAAATTGCAAGGCTCTAACTACAAATAAACTAAATAAGGTCAGCTAGAGACAGGACATGTAGATGCATTTACATCAATATTTATATAAACAAGTCATGTTACTACTCTGCTTCCTAGAGGAAGAACATCCTTGCAAAATAATTTACCAACAATGGAAGTATTTCTAGCAATGATACTATTTTATTTTCTTTGCATATAATTTCTAAGATAACTGACTTCTATTGCTATGTTGTTATTCATAATGCTTTGGGCCTGCAACCTTTGTAAACACTTACCTGTTGCTCCTTTACTCCTCACTCTAAACTATGCTGAATGTTGAGAATTTTGATTAGGGGTGTAATATAAAGATTTAATTTTTTACCATATAAACTGACTAATTTATGTCTGACATATGGTCCCAGGACATTTTTTTTAATAGCTTTGAAGGTAAACAGTAATTTCTTGGCAGAATTTTCTTTGGCAAGCATCACAGAATTTGAGTGTTAAATAACATCAACAAGAACTGAAGGTTATCCCTCCTCTCCAAAAAAAAAAAAATTGACTCTCTTCTTCCTGCAATACTTGAATTCATATGTTCCATCTCTTCAAACTCTGCAGCAGTTAGGGCACAGTACACATTACATTCCAGTACTGATCAATTAATTCATCCTCACAGGAGGTTACTACCATACAGTATGTATTTCTCATTCTGAAATTGGATTTGGAGTTGCACAACTAAAATTCAAGATAGTACCCAACCAACAAGCAAATTTAAAGCGGTATACAAAATTTCAGAGTCCTTAGCAGCAGTGTGCTTTACAATGATTGTCTGAAAATCTAGGGCTACAATCAACGCTGTAATTCTGGGAAAGCAAAAGGTAACATCAAGGGTAAAACATAACAAAAAATTATCCTCTTTCAGACAAACAAACACAAAATACATAAAGTCCCTAATATATTCTGTAATTCGAACTCTTGAAAGGTAAACTTTCTTAAAACCTTTCAGAATATTCATGTTAAACTTTAAGCATTAAAAATTATACTCTAGGAACTTGATATTTTTCTTTTAAAATTTCACGATGACATATCACCAATAATTTTAACTTGCATCATTAACAGAAACCTCTCCTTAACTAGTTTTTTCTTGCTGCAATCAAACAAGTTTCCAGTAAAACAAACAGAAGGAACTTATGGCTATATTAACTTTATTCATCTCCTTTGCTCACAGAAAAAACAATTACCTAGAAAACAAACTAGCTAAGCATAATCATGCAAATACTTATGTAACAAAATAATAAATACAATTATGAAGAAAACAAAAAGGTACTCTCCTACCTGGTGCAACTGCTTTGAATTTTTTCAGGAGTCGGATGTGAGTTTCAGGTTTAAGAGTATGGTTCACCACTTCTGAGCAGCCACAGTTTTCCAGGAGTGTAAAATAGTAAAGCAACCGCTGATGATCTTGGCCTTCAATACTTGGGTAAACATATTTAGCCATGTGTTCATGAAAGGTTTCAGGACTGGTTTTCAAAGTCTCAAATAGACCAAGACTTTGTGCTCTTTCTTCTATTTCCATTGTCGATAACCTGTGTTTAGAAATAACTTCTGCTTAAAGGCCTGGATGTAGCATGAAAGACTCTCACAGCAGCTGTATACCCAGGAGACAGGACAATCCTTTCCTCTCTTTAGGGTCTCACTCACAAACATTTAGGTAACTGTATACTCCATAAACAAAAGCTAAGCAACTCTTGTATTTCCTGATCCTGTTACCTTGGACATGCAGATTAAGGGTTATGAATTCTGAAGTGGAATTCAAAGCAGGATTTCACATCTGTGATTATAGCTATAAGTAAAAGTACATCAAGGATATGTGTAAAGGAAGACTTTCTTAAACAAACGAACCAACCTCTTGTGGCTGAATGATGGTTGAAGATCCTATGGCCCAGTTACAAGCTTTCCCAATCCATCACATTCTATTTTCTGTAGTTGATGAGTACCTGTGCACACCTTGAGAGATATTCTCACTGAAAATTTGCTCTGGCCCAGCAATTAATCTATTTGGCACTATTATTCATGCTTAGGACAGTTTACTGTGAGTTTGACAGTTTAACAAGTTGCTTCTCAAACTGTCATCCACAAAAGCTTATGAAAATATCAGTAAACCTTGTGTTGACCTCAGTCAGTCTCACTGCTTCAGAAAATTCTTTCCTGAATTTTTTGAAAAGAATGCATTAGCTCTTCACAGCATGTATTCAGACATCTCTAGCTGACTACATAAAAGATAATCAATCCTTTTTCCCTCAGCTGGGAGAAAAATGGGTGCATATCATCTTAAGTTTATATCTTTCTCAACTGAAAGTTTTACCTGAATCTGAGCAAAGAAATAACCAACAGATGATTCCTACCTCAAGTCCCCCCGGAGTCCAATCATATGGCACATCAGATAGTACAGTTCATTTGGAAATTTGATGTCTTTTAATACCATTTCATTTTCCTCTACCTTTAAAACTGATTCAAGTAGAATTTCATCATTTCCCTCCCCAAATATACATGCTGTAAGTTAGTGTTTCTCTTTAATATCCAAGTAAAATGTCACTATTTCATTCTTAAAGATGCTTTTGTTACAGCAAATGCCACAAACAACCATCTCAGTTTAAAGTTAACTGTTTTCTTAGGGAGAATAAGATATTTTTTGAGTTATTTTTACATCTTCAACCTACCCCAAGATTGTTAACATTGCAAGAATTCCTTTAATTCTATAGATTCTTCTTATTTGTTAATTCTTCTACAATATTAATGAAAATAAGTATGGTATTAATAGAAATAAAGTACTATTCACCCTTCATATCGGGGAAGGCAGACGCTTGGACCTGATGTATTCCAAGACTGTGATACGACAATTTTTTGTGTTCATATTCAAAGTTCAAACTAAAAGCTAGCTGAGCATCAGGATTGGCAGATGCTTGCAGTGTGTTTTTAGGGCAGGCCTGATTGTGGATAGAGAGAGTTTATGATGTTGTTCAGAAAGATTCTGGAACAAGAGGTTCTGTGATAGACCAACAAAATTTTGTGTTCCTGAAATAATAAATTGCATTTTTTAGATTTTTGATCATCAAATGTGATCTGATTCCTCAGAAGAAGTAACTAAATTTCCACTAACTTTTTTTATAAAATGTGATTCTGATCAATTTTCATAGTCCACAAAAAAGTCCTAATTCTTTGTCATCAAGTAATCAAAGAAATAGCTAATACAAACTATGTTAATACAAACGATGAAGCTCTTCTGAGTTTTTCCCTATGTAAAGTGGATTATAGAAATACTGCACATTTGGTTGAAGAGATTAAGTCTTAGAATAAATTTCATTTCAGTTCAGAATGAATACATAATGAAACATATATTATTAATGCCATAATCCCAAGACTCAAATATACTGTAACGGTCATTTGCTGTCAATCAATTTAAAAATGAGATTATGATACAACAAATATGCTCAGCAGCATATTACATTATTATAAATCACTTTTAAGGCTTTCTTTGAATTTCACTAGGGAAAATACAGTTACTCTGTACTTCTGTGATTTCAGAATTCTATTAATACTAACTCAAGGAGGACAAGAACAAAGAAAATGATAGGAAACTGTTGCAAAACACCTTAGGTAATATTCTAGTCCCAAAGCAAGCAGATAACTCTTTAACATTGACCCCAGTGCTGCCATGTTTATATCCTGTTTTGTTTAAAACAGTAAATAATTTAGCAGCATCAAAATTTAGAGGGTATGACTTCTCTGTTTTCTGAAGGAAGCAAAGAAAATCTCAGAACACTATTTCATCTTCTCCAGACAACTCACCAAACTTTGCTTTCTTTCCCTCATGTTTTTAAAATGTTTTAATGCTTTTTAACAAATAGTTATTATTAAGAGAGGTACAAACACTGCTGCAAGATAAAGGTGCTTTAAGAAATTAACACTTGAAACAAACCAAATTAATTTGATTATGCCTGTCAGAACAGTAGATAAGAGCTGCTGCATTACACAGTGAGCTCTAAATCACTGTCATCTGCACATGCTATTCAGGCAAGTAGCTTGGTCTTCCATCAAATGGGTTTGTTCCTCTTTCAGTAGGCAAAAAATGCCCAATGATGTAAGAGATTAAAATAAATAAATTAATTAAAAAATAAAGCCCTTGAAGCCACTTTGGAGTAGAGATTATAAGCACCCCTCCCTTTACGCCACACCAGTGCCAGGTTTGGTCTGCCAAAATCTTGTAGGCTAGAACAGTTTCAGTAAAACTTTGTTAAAAGAAAAAGTGTGCTTCTATCAAAAAATGAAACTGAGATGAATAGATGTGCAATGTGAATAGGGAGTTCAAATATATTTATTTCCTCTATTATGTAGAATAGAGGTCAATAGAGATCAAAATGCTAAAAGATAGAGAAACTATCAGGTTTCAGGATATATTACAGGGATTTTTAAGAGTAACTACAGGATAGGTTGCTACTGGAAGAGAGAACTAAACATTCAAAGTTGTGGAAACCTGAACACGGAAACAAAAGTCCTGGAATACTCTGAAGAACAATAACACGCATACGGACTTTTAACCTTGCCTGCAACACCAATTTTCACACCTGGTTGCAGAAGCATTACATGGAAAAGACAAAAATTCCCATCCTATCCCAACAGAAGACAAATGAACACACAACCCAAACTTCACCCATAATATAATTCAATTCTGTCATACCTTAGCATTTACTTCTGTGAAATAGAATTGTATGTGCATTTGCAGAGGAGACAACTTACCCACTGTCAGTGAATAAAAATTCCAGATGGGTCATGTAAACTTCCCAAAGTGGAACACTGTATCGCTGAGCTAATGAAATAGCAATTTTATAGACCTTTTCTTCAAGTGTCCTGGTAGAGGAGAGACATGAGAGAAAACAAGGAAAGGTTACGTTAAACCATATAAGATATAACATGGAAATGAATCCCTACGCTAGAAAACTGTTTTGTTTTTTTTTTTCCACAAAATAAGAACACAGAATTTTTTTTAAAAAATACATTAAGTGTGTCTTCCTGCCTTTACTTATACTTGGTGCTCCATTGTGGAAAAAAGAAATAGAACAAAAAAACTACAAAGATATTTCAAAGACAGGAATCTACTCCACAAACACTGGTCCTCAGTGTCAATTTCTACTCAACCCTGTGCTAAAACAAAAACCTCAGTTTTCATTTCATTTCAATTACTAAGTGATGAAGGATGTCACAGCATTTATTTGATTTAGTTGCAACACCTAAAATGTTTTAGTACAATTGGTATGTAACTCCTCAAAGCTTCCTAGTGGTTCACAGAAACATTCCTGGTGTTGTAGACTAAAAGGTGTGAAGATGTCCAGCTCACTCTATCTGAAAATATTAAAAACTGCTTTTCTGTTACTGCGTAATCCATTGGACAAAACAACACCTGGAGAATATGATAAAATATGAAAGCCTAAATCTAACTTTATATTAATCTTTACTAATCCAGTATAGTATGGATGTCAATACTTGAGGTGGCTCTGCTTGAGCAGGGAGGTTGGACAAGATGATCTCCAGAGGCCCCTTGCAAGCCATTTTGTCATTCAGTGAAAGAGGAAGATGATATGAATGCTTTAGCTGCAAAACAATCCAGTCAATCATATAAAATAGGAGTGGCTCCTGGAACTAGTGGGATGTGGTCCTCCTGGAACTTTATAAGCTCTACCACAATCCTCCCTTCCTGTCCAAGAGAGGCATGCAGCAGCCGCCTAAGGCAATGGCGGTTTTAAGGAAATGATACCATATAAATGAAGAACAGTACAAGCAATTCATTCGTTGTCAAGATAACAACAAACCTAGCAGCCGTTGCACAATGAAAAGCTGCAAAAAATGTATATTGCCTTGCAAAGCATCTTTTAACTTTCTTTTCCACACCCCTGTCCATGCCTAGCCCTGAGCACCGGCCGGTGCGAGCTCAAGGACTGCCAAAGGAATCCTCGCTGAAGGCTCTAGTACAGGCACGCTTTGGATCTATTTTGGTGTTGTTTCACCAAGACTGGTGTAAATCCAATAAACAACAGCCTCCAAAGATATACACCAAATATAAAACATAAGAATAGACAACTACTGGTTAGGTAGGTTTAGCAAATTGTTCCTTCTAGTACTAAGCTGTTTGTAAATAAGACGCAATCTTTTCCAGGTGTTGTTTCTTCAAACAGCACTTCATAAAAGATTAAAAAACATGAGGCATTTAATTAAAAAATAAGAACAAATATGCTACACAATTACATTGTATTTGTGCATCTTTTTCATTAGAAAATGCAGATTAAGACTCCACTGAGAAGATTAAAGCAAGGAAGCTGCAAGCTGAACAAGTAATTAACTGGATCTTTGCAACTACCCAACATGGAAGTGCCACTCTCATTCGCATACTAAGAAGACTCACTTCTTCTAACCTTTTCATATTGTGCTTTTACCTCTACTTACTGTAAGGAACTTTACAAAAGACAGTATCTATGAACTCTTGGGTGACAAAGTCAGTATCTCTAATAACAGAAGACTACTTGTATTGAAGTTGCTGTAGGTAGTCACCAAGATGTAACCTAGTGACACAGTAGACATACGTAGTTAATAACAACATATACAAAGCAGGTAATTCCACTGGAAATATTAAAAGATGATTACAAGCTATTTTTATGAATGCAGTGACAAAATCTGTGCAGGTACAGATTTCACAGATGTAAAGCATCAGCTTAGTGTTCAAAACCTGACCTTATACAACTACTCTTATTTAGTATATCAATTCCGTTTAGTAGCAAATTTCTATTGGAACTGTAGTTATGCGGAAAACTGAAAATATTTAAATATGCTCTTCAAAAGCTTTATGCAGACATCAGTTGAAAATCTGAGATTTAAAGCTTCTTATTGCAGAGAACTCTTCCTCTGACAGTCTGTCAACTATTCAGCTGTGACTGTCCCTAAAACATAAGTCAGATTCATGACTTGTTCACAGCTTGAACTATCTGCATGTGAATATTAATTAAAGGTATTTTTTTAAATGAAAAGTACTATCCTATATATTGCATTTTTTTTTTTATTCTGGATTTCTGAAAGGTGAGATAAAAGCATGCTGAATATCAGAACATATGCGGTAAAGTACTTCAAATGACTACAGGGAAAAAATACATGATATACAGCAGTTCTAACTAAATTATTAAGAATGAAATACAGATTAACTTTTTTTTTTTTACTATAGTTCATTCCAAACTTTGATGCACGGGCATACTGTAATAGATTGTTAGGGCAGATTTACAGAAGATGAAAGCGACCAAACCTTCACCTATGCTCTGCCTTCATTAATCCCTGATTAACTTTATTATTAGCAGTTAGTAAATGAAGAGTTATAGATTCAATTATAGATCCATTTATTTGAACAACATTTCATTTAAGTAGAGCAGTTACATAGAAAAAGCACTAATTGTAGCAACATTACAGTTTAAATCTCGAAGCCAAGTAAATTATCTCTTTAAAGGTCAGCACTACTTTCAATTTACCCTCCTAATTTAAAGCTTAAAGCTATTCCATTCTAAAATACATAAAACAAACCTAATACACATTACTTACTCTGCCAATCCTAGTATTGTTTCTCTCTTGTACTGTGCATCTGCTGTAAATCTCTGCACGTCCACTCCTTTGCCAAGTCCTTGCAGAGTCTGAGCTTGAGTGAAGTCCAGCAGTCGTTCATTGTAGTAATGCAGCTGATTTATCAAAGTGGTGACTTCTTCAGGCCAGTCTGCATGGGCATACTGAGTAACATGCTTTGTGACCATCTGAATCAACTCTTTTGGATCAGCCTGTGAAAATAATTGACAACAAACTAAAAAAAAAATCCCTGTTAATTCTAAACAAAAATCTATCTATATATAATTGATCCCCGTGTTCAGAACTAGGAGATTTGTTTCCACTTCTGAGAAATTTTAAGTAAACAGAATTTAAAATTTTCTGTAAGGTCCATTTGCTCTGATATTATAATTTATCCTTTTGGAACTTTTAAGACTACTCCATATAATACAAATATTAAAAAACAAAAACAACCCTCACCAAACTAATAGTAACAAATGCTTCAGTATGACTGAATTTATTTGCTTTTAAACTCCTTGTTTTTATTTACATTAAAATAGGCAACTGATTGGTCAAACACTGAAGTAAGAGAAAAGTTCCTGAATTTCTGATACTTCTCTTGTACAGAATTGAAGAGAGGAATAGCTTTTAAGTGTTGAGTACTAATACTATCAAATAAGTATTGGAGGATTCACAAATTACTTGAGGCATTGCCTACACCCTGAATCTTCAAAGAATTAAATACTGATAATCCATGGACTACAGCAACCTCAGTTTTTAAAATACCTTAATCACAAATAAAACTTACTTTTCTGCGTTAGAAATTAAACACCAAGTGCATCTCTCCTAAGCCATTAACTTCTGTAGTCAAAAACCCTCATAGCAAATCAACAATTTAGAACACAAAGTATGAAAAATGAATGCAGGTACTGTGGAGTGTCCCAAATTATCTCGAGATCTGTGTAATATGTAAACATTTGGCTTACTTGACACCTTGATTTCTCTCTTCCATGCAAAATGAGGGTACCAGCAGCCCAATGCCAAAAAAGATGCACTGTGACTTCTGTGTGGCATCCACTGAGGAAGGAGTACCTCCAAAAGAGTCATCAAAAAATACCTCCAGATGCCAGTACAGTTAAAATATTTCTGAAGAGAAACAGCTGATATAACTGCTGTGATATCAAAAACGTTGAGTGTACCAGAGCAATAAACTTTGGTTTTTTACTACAGATTTATTGTGCTACATTAGAAGATAAACTTGTGAACACTGACTAGAGTGCACAGCTGGGTAACGCATGCACCAGAAGTTTAAACCTTGAGGTGTGCTTTATTTTTTTCCGTGACTTGCTGGTCATTCTATATTGATTTTTTTTCAAGTCTTAATGGACACGCTGCTCACCAAGTCACATTGAATGCTACAGGGCATCCTTTTTCCTCTCCACTATACACTTCTGAAGTCTCCAAACATTGCAAACTCATTGGTTTTATACAAAACAGCAGTACTTCTTTCAAGGCTGCTTAGGAGATTGGCATTAGAATAATAAAACCTCACAAAAAGAGACAGGCAAGCAGAGCAGTGCCTCTACAACACAATTATATCAGCTGGAAACCCATCCACAACTTATTATGTACCGTGGTACCTCATTCTATGCGATACACTAGAAAACACCACAGAGACAAGGTAAGACAGAGCAAGACAAGGAAACCTGTTTAACATAACTGCCTAAAACCTCCAGTCCACTGAGAAAGGCAGGTTCTTCTGACAACTTACAGGAGTAAATTTGCTCTCTTTTGTCAGGTTTCCCCTCTCCATTATGGCCCCATTTGTTATATTTCTGTAAAAGCAGCTTGTGTAATCTTCCAAGCTGCCTGGTTTTGGTCCCAAGGACCTTATTTGGAAATAGTATGTTGAGGTCTATTGGACTTTCTAATGTCAAATTTAGAATAAAAGAATACTACGCTATGTGAATAGCCATGTATATATAACCACACATATATACAGCAAAATAAAGTGCAAACTCTTCCATCTAGAAGATAAAAAATTATACTTTTAGATTAAAACACAACTGAAGTCTTTTTACTGCAAGCAGTTGCCAAAGATTGTCTTATTTTCTTCACCACCAGAAATCTTTCAATCAAGTGTTATCCTCTCAAAAAAACTACAGGCCAAACTATCACAGCATATGAATCCAAAATTAGTTTAGAGAAATCTCACAGTCTTCTCTTTGGTATCAAGATGCGTATAACTTGTATTTCACTATTTTAAGCATTCATTTTTTAACATCTTCACATTTTTAATAATATGTATCTTTTAGAAGAAAAGTAAAACTATTTCTACACCCAGTAGATACCTAATTCAATTAGACATGATGCTTATTCTAATAAACAGTAAGAGAAAAAAATCACTACAGCTGTATCGCCTGTTTTCAAAAAATGTTTTAACAAAATTTAATTGAAAAATTAAACTAGTAACAACTAGTTAGTAGTTGTTACTACTAACTAGTAACAACTACCTAGTAACATGGAGAATGAAGAAGAAGTAACATGGCCATGAAGAAAATCAGTAAAATCAGTCAAGTGTGAATCTTACTGCAGCAAAGTTTATAAATTCCCGGACTTTCTTCCAATTGTAACAGACAGCAATTTGTGTAAATACAAATTAATTTGGACAAGACCCATAAGATGCCATATTCATCTTGTTCTCTTTCTAACATCATCTCTCCACCAATACTCCACCAATACAACCACACCAATAACTCCCAAACAGCTACTATACAATTCTCCCTGTTGGTTTTTCTGAGTCCTTCGGCCAATTAGAAATTGTGCTTAGGTGTCCAACTCCCCAGTTTGCCAGGTAATCTCCTCCAGTACTTCTAGACAGACATCTGAAAAGAGCTTTCTCTCCTGTGATCACGCAGGAAGAGCATTTTACATGTATACATTGTAAACATAGGGTAAGTTTCCAGAGAAGCCACAAGAGCTGACCCAAAAGTATTACACCCTTAACTCAGAAGCCTCCCTAGTATTGCCAGGGGAAAACCCTCAGGAACCCCCTGCCAATGTATTTTTACTCATCTCTTGGGCTAACAGTATATTTGTGCTGACAGAGGCCTTACTTAAGAATTAAAAAAAAAAAAAAAAAAACACACCACCAAAAAACCACCAAACAAAAACCAACAAAATGGAGATAAAAGAAAAAGCACACATTACTTTGGCAAAAAGCTAATTTAATTTCATTCTCGTAGATGTGATTTACTCAGCACAGGTCAGGTTTTCATCCCTATTGCCCCACTGGTTATTACCAGTAAGTCTCAGCAGGGATTCAGGGTCCACCTGAGCAAATGTTTTAAAGCAGTTCTTTTTCAACCACCCTCTGTAAGTGACATAGGTCAAGCCTCTCAGTATGCGTACCACTGTGACAGCAAAAAAGCAACACTGGTTTTAAAAGGAAATAAGAGTTTTGATCTTGGAATGTTTTCATTCTTATGCATGAATTAATCTTCAGTTCCTGGGGCTTTTTTTCCTGGCAAGTTGGTATGTCTTTTTTCCTCTTCCAATCTATTTAAGACTTAATTCAGTCATACACATCAGAAACAAATAATCAAAACAAAAAAATGTATGAGCTGTTATGGTGTTCCTCTCCTGCTCAGCAAGTGGCAATAATACAACTATGGTAATACTAATAAAAAAGGAATAATAAAATAACAAAGTATAAAATAAAATGCTCTACTGTGAACACTTTACCACTGATATATGAGATCACTGTAAGGCTACTTGGCTTGCTTACTTCTTTTAAGACCAAGAATCAACCCAATTGTTCTTAAAGAATATATTATTCTTTTGATTCTGTTTTTAACGTAAATAATCTACAGACTGCAATACAGAAATGATCAGAAAACCCTATCAGAAAAACTGCTTAGATTAGCAGAGGCCAATCTGCTTGTAATCACCTCAAAGACAAAACCGACACTGTGGACCTTTCTGGATTGAGGCAGCAAAGCACTTCCATCACCTTTTGAACTGCAATCTTTTGGCAATGGTCAAAAGCCGCCACTGCGGTCAGCCACAGAAATCCAAAGGGGAAGGCAGAGGACACGGTCCCTTGTAACAGATCCCTGGAACATCAGGTTTGTTTTACACCATTTTAAGCGATCCTAAGAAAGAAATCATGCTCCAGAGGGAGACACATACACCAAGAAAAGTCCTCATGGTTAGCAAAACAAGGAGGTGACAGCACATGAGCAAGGGCAATCAGGGAGCAAGTGTAACATTCCTGCTGCACATTTGTACTTTGCCCATTTCCCTGCCTCTGCAGTTGCTGCCCATCACCAGTGCAGCTGGGAACCAAATCACACCTCTAGAATGCATCTACACTTCAGAAGAGCTCTCACAAATCCTTGTAGCATCTGCCACAGTCACTGCTGCATGAGATTCCATGTGCTACAAATCTGAGGGAGGGGAAGGCAAGAAAAAAAGAATGAAGTGAAGCACATAAGACAATGATTTTCCTCACATGAAGCAGGAAAAAAGATTTACAGGAACGACATTGTTCACTCAGGAAGTAAAATCCTAAACATGCCTGTTCACTCAGGAATTATACTCCATGTCTCCAGAGGACAGCTTTTCATTAATTAGATTAATGACACTTGTCATCAACTTAGACTTTTGTCATGCTGTGAATCAAGAGTACTTTAACTGAGATATAGCATCATATGAATTTGGGGTGGCCAACTTTCCCTGTCACAGCTGTCTTACATCTGATCTGCCCAAAACAAAAGACAAAATGTATGGCTCAAATGGAAGATCTGAACATCTCAGAAATAAACCCTTACTCTCACATCACCCAACTGCGAGGATATTCAATATTACTGTCCTTCCACTGCTGCAGCTACATGTATTCTATGACAAGTTTTGTTCAGGATCAGCTTTCATAACCATTTTTTAAATGGGTGCAGGAAGCAGCAGATCTCATCACTCACCAGTGAAACAACACCAGGCCAATATAAAAGAACACCTACCAGCATACCTTCTGTAAGCTATAAGATACATCAGGATCAAGTTGTACAAACTTATTTAAAAAATGAAGTAGAGAATCTACTGCTCATCTCACCTCTATTATTAAACCTGTAAGTCTTACACATTCAGACATTAAAACAATAGTCTGTTTCAGATTTAAAAATCTTAAATCATCTATCAGAAGATTTTGTAACATATACTAATGTCTTAGCTATATTTAAGTATAATGGCTTTAAAGCCTCTTAAAAAGCCATACTCTTAAAAAATGCTTCTGACCACAGTATGGTACATGGTACTGCAAACAAGATACTTCCACCTCTACTAAAACATTTATATCTGGATCATGTAGACCCAGGAATGCAGCTGTGGACTTAAAATTCCCTAGCCTCCCTTCCTACCCTTACCACAGATTTCATGCAGATGTCTCTTTTTCCCAAGGACTGAATGTTTTAAAGTTATATTCCAGATGTATGACGGTATCAAAAAAAAGACACTGCTGCAGGAATTAAAAAAAAAAAAAAAAAAAAAAAAAAAAAGGCAAGAGGCTGCTGTTCAGTCATAAAACAAAAGTAATCGGAAATGTTGTCCAGGCAGTTGTTTTTATAGCTATGTTAAGTGACTTGTGCTTGAAAACTGGAACAAATTGCTCTAGTGCTCTGCTTTCATAGAATCAGAATGGTTTGGGTTGGAAGGGACCTTAGAGATCATCCTGCTCCGAGTCCCCTGCCATGGGCAGGGACAGCTTAAACTTGACCAGGTTGCTCAGAGCCCCATCCAAACCAGCTCTGAACATCTCCAGGGATGGGGCATCCACAGTTTTTCTAGGCAACCTGTTCCAGTGCCTCACAACCCTCACATTTAAGAATTTCTTCTTATAGTTAATCTAAACCCTCTTTCAGTTTAAACCAGATCTAAACCTGCCCTCTTTCAGTTTAAAGCCATTCTCCCTTGTCCGGTCACTGCATGCACAATCCCTCTCCAGATCTGCTTTTGATGCAGCCCAGGACACAACTGGCTTTCTCAGCTGCAAGCGCATGTCACTGGCTCATGCTGAGTTTCTCCTCAGAGAAACACTTTTTGTTTTGATTTCCATCAGCTATTCCAACAAGAATGAGTGATAATTTGACTCAAGCGTAAATGTTTTCTTTTCTTTTTTTTTTTTTTTAACCTTGTGCTCTCTTACAGATTTTTGGATTGATAGTCAGGTTTAGGTAGAAAAATCTCATCATTTCATCTGACAGCTCTTTTAGTGAAAATAACACATGATATATAAAAGGTTAAAGTGTCAACAGAAAGAACATCTCTGAAAATAGAAAATTACTACATGCTTTTGAGTGAAGTGCCTACTAAATTCATAGCATATAATTCATTTCCCATTTGCAGTCAGCATTACACTCAGTAAATAAGTGCCATATTTTTGGTAATTATCCTAACCTTCTGTCTATCTCCCTTTTATCTAAAAAAAAAAAAAATCATTATGCTTTCTTTTTGAATACATGATGTTATTGTTGATTCTTTCAGAATATGTCTTTCATCTTGACCTATATGGGAGCAACTGTAGTCATATACACACTTTGGGACAAGCATACACTCTTACTGTAAAATTTTACTGCAGTATTATGCAATTTCAGCTTAAGTACACTATGTTTCTTTTTAATTTGTACAGTTACTTGCCTGGATACATGCAAATATTTCTATACCTTACTAATTTAAAGGTTGAATACTAGATATCCCATGAGCTACCAAAACACTTAACTTCCTCTTCCCTGACAGCTGTTAAAATGCGAGAAGTCAGATATTTTTCATCCTAATCCAAAAGCACTGCTAGCACTTCTGAGAAGTACAGGTTTCCCCATGACCACCTTATGTTATTGGGATGTACATTTTCATTAGTAGCTTCCTCAGCTAAATAAAGAGGCTAGCATTTAGAAATCTAGCATTTAGCCTCATTTAGTCTCCAAAATGTAAAAAAAGAAAAAAACAACCCAAACCAACAAAACTCACTGAACTCAACCAACAAACCCCACCAGCAAGGAGTCAAACAGCTGAAAAACAAAGGGATGGAGAAGCCTCTCACACTTGATGGAAATTCAGCAGCTGAAAAGTAACCCATATTGCCAACTCAGATGAATAAAATTTTGCTAAAATGTTCTTTGTTATTAGATGATTAGCAAATTTCAAGCACGATGCCAGCAAAATCCATGATGCTCACTGACTGGGGAAAACAGTTACAGAAGTTTGGAAAAGGAATGTAAAAGAGAAGATAAAGCCACTTGACTAGGGTAAGACTGCTTCAAAAAGCTGTTGGTCACGTTTGTACTGTTTCCCAGAGAGGAACAAAGCCCTTCACAAGAAGCAGCATTAGCACTTATAGCAGCTATCTCCCACGCTTGAAATATCACAACTATGTCTCCAGAGAAACATGGGCAAGCTAAACCTCAACCCTCTGCTTAAATGAAAGGGTAGTTTGAAGATCCTCTCTTCTAAAAGATTTCTGAACAGCTGTCCAAAGAACAACATTTGCTCTGCTTTCAGAAATAGGATTTGACAGAATAGCTCATATAACCTTTGAGAAACAGAAATAAGCAAGACTGTAAGCATCTCATTTCATAAATACACTTTATCTTGAAGAAATGATACAAGGGGATGGGGGCAGCACCCAACAACTATTTAACAATAGGTCTTCTCTGAGTCACCTAAATATTATTTGGTTCCAACTAAGAACGGCAATACTTTGTCATGTTGTGTGCTTAACAAAGAAAGATGAGGATCTTTCCTCAGAAACACTGGCTTATCTGTATCAAAACACATCACAACCAAAAGAAACTACTTTGTCACAATCTGGCTGCCATGCCCCTAACTGCTGGATCACACCACGCCAGTTTTTCAGTTTTTTCATACCATACCCTGAGTTTTTCAGGGATCATACCAGAAGACGTTCAAAACTAACCACAACGGCTGATAGTTCAGGAGAGCTTACTTGAACTTTAAGCCATTGGACACACCACAGTTTAGTGAGTTCTCCATTTACATTAGCTTAGAGATTCACTCATTTAGCAACCGTGTGATCATGTGTTGAGACATCACTGTACAAAGCAAATCAATGAGGAAAACGCACAAAATATGACAAGCTAGAAAGGAAATTAAAAGTGCTAAAAAAGCGCCTGGAACGTGTTTTATAAAGAATGGTAAAGTTGATAGAAGTAGTTCTGGGAAGTGCTCATATCAGGAAGCCAGCTAGCGAAGTGGCAGGATCTCACAGAGAAAGGAGGGGAAGGAGCACTCACGGGTAAGTCCATAGCAGTAGAAATCATGAGAACTTTGTGTCAGCCCTCACCGCTGAAGGTGTGGGGAGAGGGCTCAGAGGAGCCACGTGAGTTAGATAAATCTGGAAGGTGTCAGTTATGTGCTTGCACACCATGACCAGCTGGAATTCATCCCTCAGTTCTGATGGAACACAAATGTGAAATTATGTTAAATGGAAGGCCAAGGTGCATCAATGAACATTTTTAAAAATAACATGCCAGAGTGCAAGTTCCATCTGAAAAAAAATAGGATCTTCATAGGGATTGTAGCCCAGCAAGTCAAATGTCCATCCCCAGTGAGATGGCAGACTGTATAACAAATAAATGAGACCACTGAGCATTAAGAGATTGATGGGAAAAGATCAGCAAGGCCCCTATTCACTGGCTGGAGGGCTACAAGTGTATCAAAGAGCACATGGAGAAAGGGAATCAAACACACAGAAATCTCACAAAATACTTTCACGGGTTTTCATACAAAAGTCCAGCCAGAAAACTTAAGTTATTAATGGATTGGAAGAATTGTCCTTTCACTAATTGAAATCTGGTGAAACAAGAGGTAGAAGCTTGGAGATCACTTTTCAGAGAGGAAAAAGGCAACAGCAAGTCCTGCAGAGGCACGTTTTGAGTCCACCTTTATTCAGAACCATTATTGATGATCTAGAGAACGATTCTGATGACACTAGGGTCTTTGAATTCTCCCCAAATAAGCTGTTAGTGTGCCTGGTAGTCTCATTCATAGTGCCTTCTGCCACTGTCCTCCTTTTCCCTGGTTCTCTCCATCACAGACTACACACATGAACAAAGACCAATGGGAGAGGGAATAGTGCAACACAAATCCAAGGAATTATACACTCATCTCTCCCAGTTTTGCTTTTCTAACTATCAGGTACACACTGGACTTGGAAACAGAAGCATACATCAAATTAAACAGATTCACCTGCCAAGTGTTAATGAGTACCAGTACCTGAACATGTATGGATATAAACCAGTAAGAAGTATTAGACAAAAGAGCAGCATGAAAGAGAAGTGGAGCAACCCAAAGACTGGCAATGAAACTTGAACTTGATGCAGAACATACAACAGAAATTTCCAACAGTGAAACAACAGGGAAAAATTATACTGCCAAATGAAACTGGCTGGTTTTCAGCATCACAAACAAAACAGAAAGAGGGGCTGAAGATGAGGGCTTGAATCAGGACTTAAAAACCCCCAAGTTTTAAGTCCATCATAGGCCAAAAATAAAGAACACTACTGTGATCTACAGCAGCCTTAGTGCTAGTCATTGCATTTATAATTGGAAAGCTGAATGGCCAGACAATACAAAACCAGTCTGCCTGACACAGTTTGTCAGGGCACATTAGTTTGCACATTAGTTATGTACAAGATGTAGAACATCATCTACATAAATCCAAGTTGAGATTAAAAACATATATATTATCTCTAGTAAGCTGAAGTCCTTATTTAGGAATGTGACAGGATATGCAAACCAATATGCAATCATTTAGTAAGCATTCCAGTAAGAGATTTAGAGACTGCCTCATGTACAAGGACTCAACCCTTAGCTACACTAGAGAGCCAGGTAAAAATCATTAAGACCTTATTTAGTATGGGTAATACATCTGTTATCAGATGCATCAGATCTACCTCCCTCTTTCCTGTATGCAGCCTTCTTATATAATATCTATTTCCATTTCAAATTAAGGCTTTATTTTCAACATCCTGTATTTGGAATATTACATAAAGCTGTAGCATATGGACCATGGCTGGGAGTTTTACTTCTCTGGATTCGTGTTTATAATTTATATCAATTTTATACAAACAAGCAACAAAACCATCTTGGCAGCCAGGTTAAGCTGGAAGAATGAAATCCTGAAGACCAACAGAAATTTCTACACATTCCATCCCAAGCTGAAAGTACTCCTCTTTTGACCTAATTCTGCCTCTTAGAAGTGTTGATAGAGGCTTTCCAAAGCAGTAAGCAACAGAAAAGTGAAGCAGATTAAGTGCACAGAGCATAAGTTCACTGCATAAATGTACCCTGTCATATAGTGGCTAAATATATATATCAGGCTACGTAACTCTGTGGGACCTGAACTCCCAGCTTCTTCACCAATTTCAGGCCACAACAGGAGAAACATCAGTAAGGAGAATCTGAGCTTACCAGTTCAATGTATTGTCAGCTGCAATGCACAAAAGGACAATAATCAAACTTACCTTCTCGAATCAGAAGTTACATATAAGGGAAGAAAACAAAAAACTAAGAATTTTCTGCTAGCAGCAACATTTCCTCATCTGCTATTAAGTGCAAAATTCCTGTTCCCCTCTGCATCTTAGCGGTATTTGTTGTAGCTGTTGTTTGATGTTCCAAGAAAAAGCTTGCCCCCTCAGCTGAGGTCAGTAAAACAATCCTCTTCACAAAACAACAGAAACACCTCAGCAAGAGTATTAGCATGAGGACAGGAATGTAACATACTAATTAACCTCAGGATAATTAAGCCTTTTCACTCCCTTCTAGAGTAAACAATTTATTCTGGTCAATTATCAGATCACCAGGATTAGACAAATGAGGAGATAAGCTGCTAACAACAAGAATTACCCAGCAAATATCTTGGTCAGCGGTACAGCTTTTCTTCCATCAAGACTGGGAATTAGTGAGAGGCGAATCGGAGTGGCAGTGGGGCAACAGCCTTGACGCTGTGCAAACAAGGTTCAGCAACAGCCAAAACAGGCATGTTACCAATCCTTCTAGCCACAAACGCAAAAGCACAGCACCACAGGGGCTGCAATGAAAAGTCAATCCCATCCTGTTACAGACCTAAACCAAAAATACATGTAGGTCCTCAAAGGGTAATTAGTCTTGTCATACCAGTACATTCCACACACTGTCCATTTCTGGGAATTTTGTTCTATTCTTCTGACCTTTATCTGCAGTTTTCGTAGGTTGGAGAGCTCCTTTAACATATTCCTTAGGACAAGAAAGTAATACAGCTGAGATGCCCTCAACCATGACTGTTATGTTATCATAACAACTAAAATTTGAAACTGTCTTGGGCACAAAATTAAAGCAATACTTTACAGCCAAAATCCCTTTGTTTGTCCTTAAAGCAAAGGAATAGCTTCACCAGAAACTGAAATTATCAAGATGATTTCCTTTTGGGCATCAACACTACAAAAATGATAGTGACAATTTCTGACAATTTACGATTCTGGTTTGATGCATCGATATTAGCTGTCAGTATTTCACACTTAAAACAAACAAAAAAAGACACAAACCTTCATGCAGCAGACCCAATCATACCTTCAAAACATTCTTCTTGACTAACTAGCAAGCCTTGAAAGTCTGTCCTAGCCAATGGAAGAAGAGCTCTCCTCCCATTCCCCATTATCCTTGTAACATTACGCTCTGTCATTTCCATTCTACCAACAGTTCTCCTGTTCTGCCAGAGGTACTCATGAACTCTTTTCTAACAATGCCATTTTAAAGTGAAAAACACAGGATGTGTAGACTTTTCCATGCTTCTGTATAGTTCCCTTTAAATTCAGGTAGTTTTCCAATGGTATACTTGATTCACTGGACTAGAAAAATCACAGCTGCTGTGACTCAGATGCTAGTAGACAGAAATAAATGCTCTATGATCTTGAGGATTCACCTTCTGAGCATGTAGCTGAAGTGCCAGATTTACATCATTACTGACCACGTAAAGAGTGAGAAAGGGGAAAAACAAGGATTGGCTATACACCCACAAAAATGCATTCAGATACCTTCTAAAAATAAGGTACAGCTTTGAGGCAGGTAAAGGACCTAGAGATGCACTTCTGCTTTCACAAACAGCCACAAGATAAAGGTGATACAAGCCACCAGTGATATGAGTTGGAAGACAATCTAATCTACTATGGAATGACACCTCCAGCTGAGTGTAACATGTTCATAAAAGTTTGAGATTAATTTTCGTTTCCTCCTACAGAACTCTTAAGAAACACAAAAAAACCCAAACCCCAAACCTCATGGCTAGATCTATTCCCATGGGCAGAAACTAGAATGGCATTAAGGAAACCAGCTGGCAGGTAGACTCATTCTTTACTACCAGCATCTAAGATGTAAATTTAAACAAATGTCTGTTTCACAGCATAAATTGGGCATTTAAGCCTACTGTTTAGGGGTTTTGGTTGGGGTTTTTGAAAAAGAATCAAGTGTGTTTATTTTGGTCAAAAGTATCTTTCTATTTCTTGTTTTCTACTTCAATGACATTCATTCTCTCAATACTCTTGGAATTAGTAACAATGAATTATAACTTAGTATTTCCCTATGTTGTTTTCTTACTGGTACCCAGGCCAGTTTTTTTTCCTGGCTTTTCCTGGCTTTTTTTAGTGTGCTCTTCACTCAATCTTCTTATACAATTGCTTTCAAAAGCTATTGTTTAAGAGTAGCTTAAACATAGAACCTACTCTTTCTAGCAAACAACTTAAAATGCAGTATTTATCACAGTCACATATAGCATTTTACCAAGACAGAACTTAAGATTAGCCAAAGATCAAATCACAGTTGAGAGATAAACTGCATGGTGCCACTGATAAGACTTTGCTCATTAAAAGGCAATGGGTGTACAAATAGTTCAATCTAACATCTCTGTCCTCATTCTTATAATTTACATTTTCCGAAGGCTTTTTAGCTCTTCCTGTAAAATAGGACTGTTTAGAAAAGCTAAAGTAAGAGGAAAAAAAACACAAAACCCCATAATTTTTTTCATCAAAGTTGCCTTTCAGCAGAAAGATTTACAGGCTCAAAGAAAGATTTTAAACAAACATGAATTCATTCTTCACAACCAACACACTTTGCAAGCCCCACAGTTGTGGGCTGTGTTCTCCTTTAGCATCTAAGCAGAAGACAGTCAAATTAACATCTCAGCAGGAACATGAAAGGCTTCCTAATTGCAGAATTGGGCAAATATCGAAACAGGCTTTCTGCTGCAAATCAAGAGTCATTCTTAACATGGAAAAAACCAATTCTCTCATGTCATGTCACAGTGCTGATTATTTCATTTTCAGAAAACTTGTGACTATAAGTGTTCTTTTAGCTACAGCTGAGAGATAGGCTTGTGATACATGTCCTAAAGTTAATTCGTGTTAAAAGACATAAAATGTAATACCATCCCTATAAGTGTAAGTTTTGTTTTAATCCAATATGCTATGAGTTAACTCAGAAGAAAGCAGCTCAGTAAAGGTACAGGAATTTCTCCTGCCTGAAAAGGCAGGGGAGGGACACGAGACAAAACATGATTAGAATTACCAAGAGGAAGACACAAACATGCCCCTGCTGGGAATTATTAAAAAGGAATGTAACATATGTTCTAAAGTTAATTCATGTTAATAGAATATAAAATGTAATACCAACTGTATAAGTTCTGTATAAACTAGCATGTTGGAAGTTTAGTTTTGTTTAAAATAGCATTTTGTGAGTTAACTCGGGGGAAGGTGGCTTAATAAAATACAAGAATTTCTCTAGCCTGAAAAGGCATGGGAGGGACACGAGGAAAGCTTGATTGGAATTACCAGAAAGGAGGACAGAAGACTGTCACTGCCAGGAATCATTGAAAAGAAACAAAAGGCAACGGAAAACAGGGATGATAGCCCGGAGGACCCGATGATTGTATCAGACCCGTATCTAGATGGTCTCCGTCTGGCATTAACATCTCCACACCACACCTGGACCCAACCATTAACAGCATTGTCCTCCTCCGCTGATCCATTCAGACTCTTAGAACTGAAACCTGCATGTTTAATGAAGATGCCCCAGAGGGAGGACTGTCGACATCCCGAGCCTCTCTCCTCGATCCAGTGTATGAAAAGAGACTGCTGCAAACCAAAAATGTGAACTTGGGGATAACAGACTGGCAGAGTGTGTTATCGTTGTTCACCCAGCGGCGACCCCGGGCTCGACGCTGTCCTTTTAATTGTGGCTGTCCGAGACTGTTATTTTGTCTCTCAATAAAATTCCAAATTTTGATTTATTGAATTTGGTCCATCTCATTTATAACAGGCTGAAACCCAAACAGTCCAGAGAGCTACTGCACAGGAGGAAAGAACTGGTATAAATTCAGAAAGACTCTCTTGGAGCAAACTTGGAGTTTTTATGCAGGCATCTCAGTAAGAATGGCAATTGGTGCCTTATTAAACTTTTGTACGTTACCTCTTCCATTTAGTATGGACTTCACCATGAAACTGCTTTAACCACTGGCAATGGAGAACGGGCAAAGGAGTGCCATTCCAAAAACAGAAACTTGTCAAAGCAAATAAAAAAATTCCTCAATGAATGAGGATGAATTTTCAAAACACCATATGTAAACTAAAATACAATCCAAGACACTCCAGGGGAGGTTATAGAAACTTTCAGAAAAGCACTGTTCTTGTTGAAATGGACTTGTCACTTTTCCTGAGAAGTATCAGATTGCCTTGTACACAGTATTGCAAGGTAATAGCACAGGCTATACTCATTACTGCTCAGTGCTCATAAGCTACTTTGAAGACTGATAGTGCTGTTACCGAAAAATGGCACTTCAAATTTGCTTCAAAAACTCTTCAACAAATTGTGAAGTACTTGTTTGTTTACAGCACTCTAGAAGAATAATTATGCGTAACCCAACAGGCTGCTCACAGTGTTAAGTCAGATCAGCTCCTTAACAGGCTTAACTCATGTACTGGCTTTTTAGAATAGCTTTTAAGTTGAACATTAATGAATGTGGCTTTAAAAAGAAAAGATTACTAACCCTGTAGAGAGGGTGGCATTTGTCCTTGAAACACGGTGCCAAACGAGCATAGATCTGCAGGCTATAGTAATAACTTGCCAGCTGGAGAGATAACGCAGAGTGCAATTGCTTTTCAAAGCATTTGTTGGCATCTACTACCTAGAAGAAAGAGAGCATTAATTTACATGAAAGAATTAGCAAGCATACAACATTACACATACAAACTTTCTAAAAAGCTACTTGCTGTCATTTAGAAGTAGCTTTGACTATGTTTTTCTGGCACAGAAGTAAATCAGTAACCTCCACACATAAAGATAATTGTACATTATGGTGGTTTTTTTCCCCTTTGCACAAATACCTAACCAAAATGTTTTTCCAATAGCAGCACTATTGCTGCTTCTTTACCACAAGGCTATTATCCACATTTCTGAGTTACATTAGAATTGTCAGTCTGGTGGCCCAACTTCTATTTTAAGTAAGAAAATATGTCTTTTCACCAGTGCCATGCTCAACGGACCATCCAATGGCATTTGTT
Source organism: Hirundo rustica (assembly GCF_015227805.2). Classification (NCBI taxonomy): domain Eukaryota; kingdom Metazoa; phylum Chordata; class Aves; order Passeriformes; family Hirundinidae; genus Hirundo; species Hirundo rustica. The sequence continues at coordinate 104,650,433 of NC_053452.1, forward strand.
CAGTTTCTTTAATTCATATGCACCAGCTCAATCTGTAAAAATGTCTATTAAAATGAATTCAAATATTTAAGATTTTAAAATCTTAAGGAAATGAAATTTTCTAATGGGATTCTGAAATGCCATGAACAGTCTTTCCTGGCAAAACCACACAAAGCCCCTATCAACGCACCTGTGGTAGTGCAAGCAGGTAGGCAAGAGACAAGGCTGCATCCTTCGGTAAAGCATCACTTGCCAGTTGTAGCAGAACTGCAACACAGAGGGAGCAGACACAAAGTTTGGATTACTGACCCACTTGGCCTTGAGAGCTAGCAAATGAAATGTTTTCAGGGAAACTGTATTTTATTAGACTCTAGCTTGAAGCACTCCAGACATACTTAATTAAACACTTATCAGTGCAATTCAGAAAGAGATAATATATAATTAAACTGCAGCACAGCTTTACCTTAACTTCCAGGCAAAGTGTTTGATGCATTAACTAAAGAAGAATGAGACTATGCAGCAATAGATGCTAAACAAAGACACCTGTACTGATTTCCAAGAAGTAAATATTTTGCTTGTAAAATCAAGGAAGTAATGTAATGTTGTAAGGGTTCCAAGATACCAAGAAGAGGAATGGTACAAAATGTCTTCTCTTCAAGCCTGAGCTCAAATTCCCTTATCACTGAACACAACAAAACATATTAAAAACTTCTGCCTTAATTAAAAATAAAAACAAAAACAAAAAGTTGCAAGTGTCGTAAGAAACACCAAAATCGGGTTGTGCCACATACTGAAAACAAATATCAGTATAACAGCTATGGAAATAAACTCATCAAAGGATAAGTATTCTATTATACACACATATACTTCTGGTAAAACTGACACAAAAATCACCTGCTTTTCCTACATTATTGATACCAAACTTGTTGGGGAGGGGTTGTTTCCATTGTTATAGATTACATTATTACTAATGTTATTAATAACAATATTATTTCAGTAGGAAGAAGCTATCTTCCAGTAACACAGCTTTTGTTTATTTCAAGGAAGTCTCAAACACCACATTATATAAACTGCTCTGCAGGACATGCTGGTAAAAACACGATTACTTTCCACACAACTCCTCCAGTGAATTCTTTGTTCCAAAGAATGATTTATAAAAGGCTTGAATGACCAATTACAATTTTCAGATTATCATTAATTTGCCATCGGCCTGAAATGGATTTACATGCTAGCTCTCAGCCAGATACAAACATTAAATTTCTGTGTGACAAGTCATCACAGAGGCTGCTACATAAGCCTGTCCAGCAACACCTATCCTTTATGCTTCAAATGGCTTTTACTGAGCTTCAGACATCTTCTTGCTGCTGGCAGATTGTTTCTGCTATACTCTAAATAGCCTGTATTCTGTCCAAGCAAAGACAGTAATAACTCCAGAAATATCTAATATTAAAATCTTGATGAAAATTGCTGACTCCTCCTCTGATCACAAGCAGTCACTTTATGTATTCTTACAACCACCTCTAGTTAAACAGAAAAAAAACAAAAAAAGGAGGGGGGAAGGAAGAGTTTCAGCCCTGCTCTCTTTTCCCTTTCTTTGGAGAATTAATGTTAGTAAAACCTCTTGAACACACAATAAATTACGTGTTGTCTCCCAACTTAGTATTCCCAACATGACAACTGACACACTTGCAAAAACTGATCTTCGCTGTTAGGACAGCAATAATCACAAAGAACACAGCACCAATAGAGGGCCAGAAAACAATATGATTTTCTTCACACTTTTGCATGAAGCATGATATAATGGCATCCTGACTGCCAGAACATACATAAGAAGGAATAACTGCCTCTACTGTCATACCTTCTGGAAAAAAAAAATAAAATTTTCCTCTGTACTGATTCAATAAACCTTCTGCATGCTACTGTGGTCATGATAGGTTTTCGTGTATCCATACTTAGATGTCCACTTTACATACACACAAATACATGTATACACAAATTATTTCATACAGCTTTCTGTCTCCCAGTGAAGTCCTGCAAGAATCCTCTGCAGTCTAACAGGGCTGACTTCAAATCACAGGCTCCAGATATTAGCAGGATGCCATTCTGTTCTGTCAGGTATCTTCACAAAATTTACAGGAACTTCATGTCTTTTCAGGCCAAATCCAGAATTTGCCAAAGGGCTTAGACATTACAGGGTTGGCAAACCAGGGAGGGCAGGCAGTGAGATGCAAAATGCCAGTGCTGCTGTCCCCCTGCTGCCCCACAAGCACAACTTTATCATGAAAACACAAAACTATTTAGATTTTACAAATATTTTCAATTACTGTAGAGGTTTTTATGCAACAAGCCTGTTTGAGAAGCTAACTTTTGAAAAAAATGGTTTATTTGTGAAAACTGGAATTTCTCAATACCTATAAAGTTTCAACTCACTTTCCATGGATTTTCTTCAGAAAAAAAAATGCAGAAACTGCTTTGAGTCTTCAAATGTTCATTTAACCAATGATAAAATCTCAATAAACCTAGAAGTATATTCTGTAGTTAAACACCTGTATCTACAAGTAACTACAAAATCATGGGGAACATTAAGGTATTATTTGCTCTAAAACCCCTGAGGATTAACAGGTATGGCCGACTGTGCTGGGTTTACTCTGAGTTTAGAGCCGAATCTAGTTACAAGCAGCCATCATTTAAAATCACATCTTCAACCTCCCCATCAACCCCTGAGGCCTATGGAGAAAAAAAAACCCAGTTAAACAGATGCACAACATGTCCTCAGCTGCACCAAGTCTGGGTGCGCTGTCAGCACACAGCTGAGGAAGGCGTGCTTTACAGGACACAGGAAGATACATGAGTGTTACCATTTCACTTGGAAATTCTTAGTTTACCACCTACATCCAGATAGCAAGGCCAAGAAAAGTCGAGGTCCAAGGCTTATAGCACTACCAAATCCACAAAAGCAGCAAAATATATTTAGTTTTATTACAGAGGCTTTAATGGCCAGACTGGATGGGGCTATGAGTAACCTGGTCCAGTGGAAGGCATCCCTGCCCATGGCAGGGGATTGAAACGAGATGATTTTTAAGGTTCATTCCAACCCAAACCATTCTATAATTCAAAAATTATGCACACTGTCTGTGGGGAAAGTGTTTAGTCATTCTCTCACACTGCACATGTCACTGTCATACTAAACAAGAGTTTGATACCTACTCCAACCTCTCCTAAGACAAAGTGCCAAGTACAATGAAGATTTCTTTGCTAAACTGCACCTCCCTCCAGGTTCTTCAGTTCTTTTGATGGAGTTGAAACCTGCTGCTGTCGCTGTCCTAGACGACAGCTAGAAGCTAGAAGCAAACAGCTGGGATTCAAACTTGTCAGTAAAATCAACTGAAATCTGCTATACTTGCAGTTACTAGACCAGTGCAGTAGCTGACACCTCATATTAGCATTCAAGTTTTGTATGGCAAAATCCTCCCAAAACATGTAGATGAAGCCTGAAAAATTATAAAAATGCAGAAAAGTAAGTGGGATTCATATCTGTGTGATTTCTTAAACTTCAGCAGTGTGCTATCAATATGTACATTTTCAAACTGCACGTTCCTGAACGTGTGGACTCATCATAAGGACTTTCATGAGAACTGACAAAGCAAAGCTTTAAGAAGGGGGAGGAGATGGGATCCAGTACTTTTAACCAAGAGCTAAACATAATACAAATAGCAAATTATTAATCCAATTATTTACAGAAAGCTATGTTACACTTACGTTTAAGAACAGCTTGCTTGGTACTGACTACCAAAAGGCGCAATACACAGCAGGACTGATGAGTCCATAATAAACACAGCCCATTTTTCCAGGGGAAAACACAGAACTCTGTTTTAGGGGGGGACTGTTTCTGGAGGGCCTCTTAAGTGAAACTCTGACTATAGAATAAAAGTGGTGGAAGAGAAGTATTAAATGGCAAAAATATTACGCTGCACACTTAAGAGGAAGGAGACAGATGCTCAAAAACTGAAGCTAGAATCTAAAATTTCTTTTCATCTTCAAGCAGAAGTCCCCAACACTGAAATTTCCATCTGAAAAGCAGCCACTGAATTGTAAACAATCCGTTCCAATTACTGAGTTCAAGCAGGAACTACCACCACAGACCTGCCAATTAAATAATTTTCCCTAAGAAAGCAATAAATACTTTTTAATCCTTGCCCGCCCCCCGCCCTTTAAGACACAGGAATCAAAGCTGAAGGCCTATGGGCATTCAGCATGCAACACATGAGATTTTAAGTACTGATTTTAAAGGATTTTTTTGCATTAAGAGAGCATGTAAAAAACAAAACATGCATACACCCCATTTATACAAGCCGTTGCTAACCTTTTCTGATTCACAGTGTTGTTATATTAGAACTACACAGGTTACTGTACAAATACCACAGATCTCAAACTACTGAATCATATACTTGTAAGACAAATATGCTGGTTTTCATGAAACACTTTGAGTAAATGTGTGGCTTATGAAGAAAGCCTGTCTTGAAACTTCTCATATAGCAAGTGATTTAATATACTAATTTTTAATGACAGAATTTACTACAAGTGATACATATATCTTCCTTTAAAAGACACTAAAAGCATGTAAATATTTAAATAGTTAATTTCTCAAACCAGGAGGAGACATCCAAAAGGAAAGACAAACAACCACTGGTTTTTTTTTTGTCGTTCGTCTTTTTTTAAAAAAGTGAAATTTTTTCACTTAAGAAATTATTAAATATAACCTATAACGTGTAAACATCTCGGAAGAAGACAAAAAGTTCTGCTGATTCCATAAGCTGCACTTAAGCATTAACTGGCAAATAAAACACTACAATAAACCTGCAATACTGAAACCTGGATACACAGGGGCACAGAATCTGACCAATTAAGCATGCAGGCATACAGAGAAATAACTCACACTGGCTTGCAAATTCCCATTACCTGTACATGGCAATATTCAGGAAACTTCCAACAATTCCTACTATCGCTGCCAACCCCCAAATAACACTTTCTGCTTCATTTTTGTAGTCTTTGCTGAGCATCTCCTCTTAAAATCACCAGTTCCCTTGAAAGCTCTACAGCTACTTCTAACAAGACTCCTTACCAACAAGAGCTGTGGAACTAGATCACAATTCATGCAAAACACCCAGACAATACTTCAGATCATTCTGTGCAATTCTGCGCACTCAAACCCATTCACAGATACTTCTGTATTTACTCTGTATGGAGTGAATATATACAATACGTCCATACCTTCTGTAGTTGGAAGTAGGTCTTTTCCTTCACTCTTTGTTTCTGCGAGTTTCTCTGTTCTCAGCAACACTTCAGCAAAGCTTTCCAAGGAATTGTTCTGGTAGGTTCCATAGCTGACTTCAGACTGGAAGTAAAAAGCCAACTCACATATGCACTCTACACCTGCACTTTTATTTGGATCACTTGCATCACATGCAGTTGCCTGCCTCAGTTCCTCCACCTGCTTTCCTTTGTTTAATTCTGGATTTTTTCCTACTAACGCACAGAATTTCAAGTCCCACATATAATCAAAAACTCTGTATTTTCACTTGATTATAAGATCACAAAAAAACCTGCAGAGTTCTGTAACTGTAACTTACTTCTGCAACATATGGATCATCAATTAGTGACTCATAAAATGGATGACAGCCTTGTTTTTCCACAGTAGCATTTTCTCCAGGCCCACTTTTTAATTCACCTCCAAATTCTTGGCCCTGGGAAAAATAAGTATAGTTGAGCAGAGTTGTAAAAAAGCTCATAAAAATTCTGTAAACACTGCGCAGAAGGGAAACAACTGTAAATTAAAAGATCATTTAATTCAGTGGGGAGCAAGAAAAGAGTCATCTTACATAAACCGGTTCTGAAAGAAGTCCAGTACTCTAAAAAAGGAAAGAGAATCATGTTCAAAAGTATTATCAGAAAAAATACCATCACAAATATTATAGAAAATTCACTGAAATACAGAAAGTAGATAAGAGAAACTGAAAAGGAACAATTTTGAATACAAGATGAAAGTATTTAAAGAGTAGGTTTTACTGTGCTTTGTTCCCCAAAGCTTTAAAGTTCTGCCAAATTTCAATTAGGCCTTCTTACACTATGCTAAGAAAATAGGAGAAAACAGACTAGAAAACAGCTTTAGACCCCTGCCTTCATTGGGATTTCCTTGCAGACAGTCCCACAATGTCTGTAGTTCATTTATTGATTTGAGGCCTTCAGTTACCAGGTCCTACAAAGGAGCTGAGTTTTTATACTAATGTATCACTAATGTGTAAACATCTGGAGACACATCAGCAATCCCTTACGTGCAATGGTCGCAGATAAGTCAAGGATCTCTTCCACCACTGCCCATCACTGACAGCGTGCAGCATGGCTTTGGTCGTCAGAGTTGTGTTGGACAGCACCTTCATGGTTTTGGATGTCGTCCAGTACAACAAATCGGCGGACTGGCCAGAGGAGACGTCCGCTTGATCCTGTGACATACCCAACACACAATGCAAGGGTTAGACTCCTGCTATATTTAGGTTAATGACCTACAGCCAAACAAATGCATTAGAGTTCAGGCACATTATATTAATAACACATTTGAATGATCATTACTTCAGGCAGCAGCTGCCAAAAATAAACAAAAGACAAACTAAAAGTGATCTAGGAGTTTCACTGTGAAGTAAGCAGAGTGATCAGCAGAACATTTGGCCCCTTAGTTATCATCCCTTGTTTCCACAGACACCACTGGCTTTAATTCCAAAGTTTATAATGATAACGTTCTACATAAATGTTTAATCTTTCCACTAAAATAATCACCTCTCTACAAATGTGAGGATCGAGTATACTAAAGTTAATCTTTGATAATTCAAGAAAGTTGATACTAGAGACAATCTTATATTTTCGCAGAGGTAGCATAAGTTGAATTCCCAGTAAGTGAAATGGTAGAGCTGTAAATATACATCTCTAGACCAAGTGATAAAGTATCATCAAGCTTTGAAATTCTGCACACAAAATACTGAAAACAGCCAGCCTGAAAGACTACAAGAACCCCAACCTTTCTCAGTCAAAAACTGCTTCAGCAACACATGCACATACACCTTCTCTTAGTAAGAACTCAAACAAAATTCCACTCTTAAAAGTAGATTTATGTTCCACAAATGGGGCTCTCAACACCAGCTATTCCTCATATAAAACATTTAAATAATACCCAGAATATCCATGTTGTTTGATCTGTGCTATTCAAGTGCCCAAAGGTTTGGGTTAATTGCACATTTACAATGCATGCACATTAGTCATAAACATGTAATTAGTGTACTGAGGTAAACACAGTTTTCACAAAAAATAAATATTTTCCTCCATGCAGCTAACTTCAACAACCATAGGTTTATCCCTAATGACTCTACTAATAATTTCCCCATACACTGAAGTATATTGAAATGGAAAAATTCTACCTGTGTAACTGCATGGGAAGTATTAGTTTACAACTTACTAACTCATGACAAAACTTCAAACATGAGAGCCAAAGGATGCCATGTTGTGCTGAAGAGCAATACATCCCACTGTAACCTCAGAGGAAAAACCTATCAGCTTCAATAAGGTAGAATTTCACACAGAAAATCTTATTTTTAGTAGCTTTTACTATAATGTACAGAAAATTACTGCCTCAACCTGACCATTCAAGTAGCAGGTTCATCTTAAGTCCTTCAGCATTTGTATTAGTCTTTTCTAAAATCATATTGTGCATTTCACAGATGCACCACCAATGAACCAACTGACTAATCTGGGAATTTCGGCTCTTGCTTCACCAAATGAACGAAGTGCACACCAAGCACAACTTGTTGGAATTTTTGCTGCTCCTTAAATTTAAAACCAACTGAAAATCCTAGGTCTGGTGGCTTGGCGGGAGAAATTCTTGTTCATGTGTTTTTTTAAATAAATCACTTTAAATATTTAGTAAGACAAGCTCTTGTAGTTTATTTTAAATGTTACATAGAGAATATTAATTCCTCTCTGCCACCATTTTTCAAGTAGATGCTGTGAGACACCTAGCTGATCTTTCATGGAGGAAAAATAAACCAAAACTATACCAAAACAGTACGAGAAAAAAAAAGAAAAAAAACCCAAGATGTCAACTTCTTTTGAGCAGAACACTTTCTTTAAATCAACCTCCTTCAGCAGTGTGAAAACTAATGAGCCAACTTGTATCTGGCTGTGAATGCTTATGGCACTACTGCTATCAGATAAACTCGGCTGACTTTTGTTTAAAAATAATTTTAACTCTTACAAGTAATTACAGTTTTTTTCAGCACAAACAGAAATTCTGTATTCCAAGAAGCCATTTCACTCTGCACCTGGAGCAGCAACACTTCCAGGTTACAACTTTTTGGTATCCCAAATCAATCTTTCACAAAATAAGTTTCTTAAATAAGGTTGGAGATCTCAAGAAAGCAACTTCAATTCTATCATTTAATTGTATCTTTAGGGAGAAGTTGTATTTCGAGGGTTCTCAGAGGTGTTTGGGGAAAATTATTTTCTATTTTAATTCTTCCTGGCATCCTTGATAAAGTAAGCACTTCTGATTAAAATCAAAATAATAACAGCAACAACAACTTATTAAATAGCAGCCAAGTTAGCAGATTGAAAATTTGCTTGAATCTAAATTGTATGAAAAAAGACAACCAACAAATTCTAAATTATCAGGTTTTTCTAAAATAACAGCTAATATATATATATATAAATATATATACACAGCATATGTTTATAGATATATATATGCATATATATACACAACTTTGCTCTTACATACACTTATATAATTCCAAACAGTCTAATGGGAGGAAAAATAAAGCCAACTGTTTTTGAGACAAGCCACACGAGAGACAATAAAAAATTAGAAAAATAGCATGGGTTTTAGGCTTGGTTTTGGTCTTTAATGACAATTAGTCAAGGTGCAAGGATTAAAACATGCAAAAACCATACACTGCATACACTTTATATGTTAAGAATCACTGTATGTCAAGACATATGAAGGAAATGAAATTATGTAGAACAGAGTCTGTTCAAAACCAGAGAATCACACATTAGGTCTTCTTTTTCCCTTTTTGGCACTTACATTGCCAAATAGTAATTTATAATAGCCAATTTATGTAAGTGTTCATGCAGAATCTACATGTATTTTTTTGTGCCTTGGAGGGTTTCATATTGGAGATTTTGAAATTTTTTTCAATGTCTGTTACAGCTATGGACCAGTCAAAGTGAAAACTCCAGTCCTACAATGATAAACCAGAACCTAAATTAGAGACCATGGGAAAGATTCAGCTCAAGATGACAACACTAATATTCAGGAATCACTGAATGTCCAGGCACTTATTAGGGTGATAACATCACTGGAAACAAATAATCCAGCCATAAGCAGATACAATGCATTTGATTCAGCTGCTGAAGCACAGGCTTTAATGACTGCCTGAGATACACATCAGTAATTAAGACAGCTGCTTAACACCTGCAAGATCTGACAGAGGACTTAGACATTTTGGGGCAGCAACTAAAGGACAAGAGGATAACTGATTGTGATTCTCTAATAATTTCTAACCAGCCATGATAAAAATGTGTGACCTACCAAGTTAATGTAAACAAATGTTCTATCCTGTCTTTTCCCAGCTATAGTGCTTGGGAAAACTGGAAAAGCAAATACACTAATGCTCTGTTCATCAGAAATTTTCTTTAAGAAGCCTTTAAGAAAATCATTCTTATAATTTGAACATATTCTCCTCTAGAAAATACATCTGCTTTTCTATCAAGAGTTCATTTTCAGAAAACCTTTAAACTTAATTTCTCTTGGGTTGATGTGCCACTTTACAGTAATTACACTTTCATATTCAGATATGTAAAAAATAATAATTTATAGAAGGTGTAAATATATTTTACGTATTATGCAGATTTAACAAAGTCAGAGCTCACTTACAAGGCAACTGATTAATATTGTTCTGTGCATATACACAACAGCATCACATGACTAAGCATTTTATTTGAAATTAATAATTTTACCATAATATTCTGAAAGGCTTTTCATTAATCAAGAGCTTAATCTTCTCACCAAGATATTTGGGTTGAGAAGCACAAGATTAGTTGTGTAGGCATTTGTGGCACACACAAGTGAAAAGGGTGAGGACTGGTGAAACTTCGTATTTTGCTTAAAAACAATCTGGTACATTGGAATCATCATAGCTTCCAAAGGATAACTTCTCAAATTGATTCCATGAGTTCAAAGAACAGCAAGAAGCTGACATAAAGCTTGTGCAAATGCATTAGCTCCTACCGGATAAAGATGTGCATCTTTATCACTGCATAAATTAATTCTTTTAGAGTAGGACCACCAAGAACTTGTAGAAAATTTAATCTGAAGTCAACCTGACAGCAACATTAAATGAACCATTTCTAAGCAGTCTATGTATACATACATTGCAAACACCTATCAAGATTTCTACAAGTCTTAGGGAAAAAAAAGTGGAGGAAAAACTGAATACAAATGAAATTATATTAGAATTTTCTAGGGAAGCATTCACCAAGAAAAAGCTGATGAAAAAGTAGAACCAGCTGGTGATGTGAGTTGACATAAAGGCAGAAATAGTAGTGGAGACTAATAATTCAATGCTAGACAAAACTAAGAGGGATAGAAAAAGGTCACTAAAGATTTAAAAAGCAAAACTGATATGCTTATAGATAGGCATTTTAAATACAATAGAAAAAGGGATGCCCAAACACATGTATGCCAGACCTCAATCAAGTCAAGAGTAAGAAAACTTACACTTAGAGCGCCAATTTGAAAAGGTATCAGTGAGAAAGAATATTTGTCAGTTCCCTGAAATAAGGATTCTGTAAATTAATCAGGATGTAAGTGAAAATGAAAGGAGTACAAGAAAAGGGAGAGAAATCTTCCAGCTTGTTTTTTTTCTTTAAAGAAACTAAAATTCAGTGCAAGACAATGAAGGTGAAGCACATGGAATCAGATGAAGTGTAACTACAGGGATTGCAGTTATGGGATTCAGTGAAGTCAAAGAAGCTGAGTTATTGTATATATTGCTTTTCTAACACTGCAGATGTCTGTAACAAAGGAAAAGTTATACAGTGAGTAAATTTTTGGCAATGTTTTCTCCAGCGTCATTCCAAGAAATTAAAAAAGCTATAAATCCCTATTAAGTCAACTGGGAGAGAACAAAACCAAAGAATTAGCAAATATACAGAACTTCATTTCCTAGTGTAACAGTCTGAAACATGACATGCCAAGGAGCCACATTAAACAAAAAGAAAATACACCTCAGTGCAGCAACGTACAAACTTGCCAGGTCAATTGTCTGCCTGCCTCCAGTTCTGAAGAGACAATCAACCACAACTGAAGGGGGGGGGGGGAATGAAAGCTTTATTGGAGAAAATTTTGCATGTCAATTCTCCAAATGAAAATTGCTTCCAATATGTAAACTGAAATGATAGGGAAGTTAATTAGTGAGTTTACTCAACTCTGATAAACCTTTGAATAAATTTCTGAATCATTTACATGCATGTCTGATTGTTCTGCCATGATATAGTACTACAGCACAGAAAAGGTGATGCATAACAACTTTTTATAGACACTAAAATACTGTAAACATGTGCATCCACACCCATATGAATTTTATTAACATCTACTTAATAACCTCCTGCTTAGAGAGATGCAACCACTGATTTCTGGAAAATAAAAAGCATTTGTGCATGTGAAACAGAGCTGCTCTTCATACTGATAATTCTGGCAGACAAAATTTTGGCCCTCTCCCTCTGAATACTGTTTACAGTGCTGTTTTCCCTTCCTGCCACTTATTTTATATATATGCAAATACATACATGTACATGGATGTCTACATATGTATGTATGTACATACATATACATGCACATATATATTTATACACACGTACATATATTAAAACCATACACAAAATATGGATATATTCTCCAAGGAGGCTGGAACTCACATAATTTCTCAAAAAGCCGCCCTATGCAACATGAACCTTTTCTTTCTTTCTTTCCTTCCCTCTTTCTCCACTCCCTTTTCATCTCTTCTTTCCTGTATTTCTTTAAAGTTTTTGATCCTCTCCCCTCACCCCTAGATTTATTTATCACTCATCTATTTAATTAAACAAAAACCAAAGAAAATAATAAATTAAATATAGATTTTTCCACTTCAAAGAGTGTGAAAAACATTCCTGTTTTCATAAATAGGTAAATAATTACATCTTCTTTAAAGAGAGAAAAATACTTAAAATTGTACACATACAGACATAAAATAGTAGATATAAAAGCAGAAGGAATAATAGAAGACTTGTTTCCTGTTGTCCTGCCTGTAGAACACTCAATGTTCCTTCTGACCTTACACATAAAAATGATTTCACATGCAATATATCAACATTATAAAAACAACTCATAAACTTCATGATGCACAGAACTAAGGGGAAAAATAAGTTTAATTCAAAACATTTTTTTGGTTAAGCATGTTTCAGGTTTAAAATATTTTCTTTTTCAACTGGGACAGATTTAAAAAAATACATAAATGCCTATTTTAATGTAAGTTTTGTTAAAAATCAGAATAAAGTATATATACATAAGCAAAACCTTGAACTTAATCTAACAACAGAAAGTAGTATACATCTAATGTTGCTCATTTTATCTAGTAAGCAGACATGTTGCAAAAACCCCTCAAATCTGGTTCCTCAGAGTAACGTTAAACCAAGTCATTATTACTTTTAAAATTCACATTAAACTTACCTCTGTATCCTTACTGATCAACAAAGAAGGTCCCGAGATATTTGAATTCTCACCTCCTTCTGAAGGAAGGAACTGGTAATTCACAGCCTGATAAAGAATCTATAAACATGGAATATTATCTTTTGTCAGTCAAATAGGCCAGTGAAAGAATTATAACTGATTTCACAGAAAACCTAAAAAAATTGTGACATAAAAGCCTCCCTGATAGAAAAGGGTGCAGGAGAAGATGCAAAGAAGAAAACACAGCATCTCTGACATCTTCTCACTGTTGTAGTCGCTAGAAAAAATTACTTTCCCTTCTCCATGAATTTTGTGCAATATTTTTCCCACAATCAAAGGGGGTTTTTTGTGGTTTTTTTGTCTGTTTGTTTGTTTTCAATTTTATGTACCATGCTGTACAATGTAGGGTAAAGAAATGTCCTGAAAACAGCCATGATCTGAACTGAGACTGAGGCATTGGGCAACTCCACAAAGAGAAGCGTTCTGGGCAACAGCAGATTTGTGAGCAGAAGTTCTGTACAGAACTTCCACCTTCACATGCTGCCTGTATTCCCACACACACTGCTGCACAGGGGATTTTTTAAGGAAAAGGCTACACACTAGCAGCTGCCTTAATCAGTCTGCACATGTGCTGTAGCTATGACTCCCTTCTCCCCCATTCTTACATGTTGCATCCAAAGATCTCTAAGATGCTTCTATTATACAATTATAAAAACATTGTGAACTTAGACAAGTAAGACAATTATGAACTCAAACAAGTCACAGTACGTAGGCCAAGCCTCAATTACAGTGAACAGAAATTTAACATTTTGACAACCTAAATTACTGCCCTTCAGTTTCAAATAAAACTTTTGCTACGTCACCTTGATATAAGTTGTATTTAAATGACACAATTATGTGTTCTGACATATATACTGTGATCAGCTCAACACCTAAGATGTGATTCTATCAAGTCAGTCATTGCAGAGTTGATTGCTCAGACACAAAGCCTACTGTAGCGGTCAAAACCATTACATCATTGAAATCTGTGAGAAAATAATTTAATTGCTTATTGGGTAAAGATCATAAAAATCATAAAATAAACCCTTAACAGACATTTATGTGGGCATTTAATGAAGTTGCATTACAAAGTAGAAATACCTGGAAAATAATTTAAAATTTCATCAATTGCATTTGCAAATAAAATGTTTAAATCAGGCAATCAATAAGGAAGTTAAAAGATAATTTAAAGAAATTATCTTTAAAGACAGTTTAAATAAATTAAAAGATAGAGAACACAATAGCACTTCTACTTGAGAAACCAATTCATCACACAAAACTGCTTAGAAAGAGACCTAATTTGCTGACATACAACAGTGAAAGTAGAAGAATAGAGCAGAACAAACATAAATATACTGGAGGGTAGAATTTAGGGGATCAAACTTGAACACGAGCCCAAGTCCCCTTTACTTTGGTAGGCACTGAACTCTCATGCAGGAAGCTCCAGAACAGGTACCTGGGTCTGCAATGAGCTGCTGACTGCCAGCAGCGCCTCTATGGCACTGGCGGGACAGTGTGTCAGAGCAAAGGCCATGAGCTCCTGGCGCATCCCCAGGTCCTGGAAACCTTCTGATTGCCCAAGCTGACTGCACACTTCCCAGCTTTTGGAATAACCTACAAGGGAACACAAAACACACTTTCTATCACAAGTGAAAGGAGGGTGCTACCGAATTCTTAGCGGATGAGATAGAGGGCACACGGTATTTGTGTCAAGGCTTAACATCCCCTGAAAAAGGAACCGTAACAGCTCCATAAAACAGAGACATAGCTCCACTTCAGACTGACCAAATATATAAAAGACTAATTTTTATTATTTTATTGTAGACAACAATAAAATAGCCATCTGTAAGATTACATCTTGTATTTTTACGTATTACAGTAAGAAAAACATCATTTATTTCAGAGCCTTATACTGAACACACCTCACTGGAATGACCATTAAAAAAAAAAGTACAAAATATATCACTTAATATATTAAAAAAAAAAAATATCTCAATGATCTTGAATTTTCCCCCCTCATTCTCAAAGCAGAAAAGAAGACCCAAAGAAACAAAAAATCCTATCTTCCTTAATATCTTGACACATGTATTTCATTCACCTCCACTCATACTGTCCCATACACAAATTATATAAATATCTTAAGAGTTCTGATAGAAAGGTAGACTTCTAAAAGACTCACACTTTCTTGCTAGCTGCAGTCACATGGTTTTACCTGTCTGAGAGAGCTACAGTGTAAAAAGAAGTAGAATTTGTGCTTCCCAGAGGCATACAGAAAAGCTCCCTGAGGTTACACATCCAATAGTTCAGTACACGCTTATTCCATGCAGTATTTGCTTTATGTGCCTCTATTCAATGCCAGTGCACTTCCACTAACGAGATGTAACTGCTATTTTAATGAAATGGAACAATCTGAAGTACCACACCTCACAGTCAGACAAAAGTCTAAACTCAGATTTTTACCACCTCAATGCATCCCCTATTTATTCACTTCACCTGTGGCCATGAGCTCCTGGCAATGCATACTAGCTGCTTTGTAGTCCTGGAAACTGAGAGCTTGTTCCACTAAAAGGATCAAAACTTGACCTTTTCTCTCCATCTGATCATCTCCTGTAAGAAAAAAATCCAACTTTTTATTAGTTAATTGGAATTAACGGTCAACTTAAACTTGCTACTTTATTTCTTAAGAATCAACCATATACCCATAACATGAAAAGCCCCTCTCTAAACTGAAACAGAAATAAAATTACCTGCTTTTTCCTGAAGGAAACTATAAAAGGAGTATTTAAAAAAAACATTGGCACTGTAGCCTGCAAAAAACCCCAAACCAATTAGTATGTAATGTCAAGGTTAAAAAAAAGGTTTTGAAATTTGCATTTATGTAATGGCCAAAGCATAAGTCAAAACTGGTATTTAAGCTAAGGGACATATAAATCAAAATCCTGACTGAAACAAATAAAGTCAGTGTACTGTAATAGAAGAAAAAAACTGAAATGTTTGTTTTCTTATAATACACAAATGCCATTTTAAACTGCTACTTCATGGCTCCAAACAATGCACAAGATGCAGAAAATGTATAAGCATTTAAAAATCCCCAACCTCATAAATTGAGTGAGAGAACAGAAAATAATTTTTTCACACCATACATCTGTCTCAGTCACCAGACCTTCGGGACAATGCCTCTTGTACTAGTTATGAATCAAAAGTTATACTTTAGATACTGTGGAAGCCTTCTGACTGAAATTGCATCAACAATCTTTGCACAAAAATGTCCTGACCTCAATTTTAATACATCAGCAGTCTCAAATGAAAATCTAATGAGACAGCTCATCTCCTTTTCAAAGTCAGTTATAGTTAATACAAATAACATTTTTACCTGTCACCAGTCATCTATATTTTTTTAAAGCTTTTTTCAATTTAGAGTGAACAATTTGCTGGCACTAGTTTGTCCAGTCTTGTGCTCAAAATACTATGTACGTTCATGCACTGGATGAAAATGTGACAAAACATACACAGGAAAAATAATCTATTAATTTAGGAAAGAATTTTTAGAATAAAAACAAGTGGATTTTTTAAATGCAAGCTTCTTGCTCATGTCTCTCCTCTATTATTAAAAGCAATTTTATGTAGTGTTGTTACAGTCATTTGAAAAGGGCACTGGTTTATGAAACTGTATTACTAAAACTTGTGAAATGCAAATATTTCATAAGTTTAAACAGATCCAGTTTCCAAATCCATTTAAAGAGTACATGTTCTTAAATTGCATAGCTGTTATTTTTAGCTCGGCTTTGCAGATCCATCACCACAGATAAAGCAAATTTCTTTTTAAAGCTTTCTCAAAAGGAAAAGCTGTAGCAGTTGCACTACAGTGACATTCAGGCAAGTGAAGTTACCCTAATTACTGAACTCAATCAAGCCTCCTCTAATCCCTGCACATCATGACTAACTCAGCTGGGAGAACAGGTTAGCTTCCCATCATTTTATCTCCCAGCCTCCTGGCTCAATATACCGCCAGCACTCAATATTGCAAATTAATCACCTTCAAGGCTCTCCTGTTGCAAAATTCTGCCCTCTGGAACCTGGGAACCTCTCATTCGGGCAAAAGCAATTACAGATGACAAAGAGGGGCTTCTATCCTCACAAGCTAAATGTGAACTGTCATTTCTCTAAGGGACACGTACCCACCACTCACCTCCTGAAGCCCACTTCACCCTGACAGCTTGACTTCTTACAGAGAGATCTGACTAAGTAGCAGACAAAAGGAAAAGTCAAGAGAAACAATCAAACTATTATCCCTCAGACTTCAGACAAAATAATCGCTGCTTAAAAATCAGTGGGATTGAAGGAAACAAAGAAAGAACACCTGGACCAAGGAATGGTTTCTTTAACGGTGCTTGAGCAGCTATATGGTATCAAGTCCCCCATCCCCAATGTTTCAGCCAAGGACTTTTGGTGCAGCAGGATACATCTCTACGCGCTGTACAAAAGCACAAGTATAAAATATAAGGGTAACTTTCCTTCCAGTCCGTGGCTACACTCGCTCATCGTATCTCCACTCACCGACACTTCCATTACCTTGGCACTCACTGTTATGGCACAGAACCACCACTGGCTCCAGGGATACTCAGTGAATCCCTGAGGGAAGCCCTTTTTCACACACCTTTCATTAACCATGCAGTGACTGATAATGCTCACTGCTGCAGTTCAGTCATTGTCTTTTACTCAGACACAGGAAAAACTCACTGTTTCAGCTTTGTAACACATTGTTTGATGGTATTTTAATCATAAAGTCCTACAAAAGGAAAAGTTTTTTGCCTCCCTTGCCATTTTAACAACTGTCCATGACTTAAAACCAAGAGAGGAATGACAAAATTCCTCAAAAGGTGACCTGATTATATTACACAATAATTCTCTTTCAAGCCTTAATGATAACACCTGACATACAGACTCAAACCAAATTCAGAAACTGGAAACTTTTTAAAAGCTTGGATCCAATTTGGATTATATAAGGAAAAAAGCTTATTGAAATACCTTGGGTAAGAAGCATGCTATTTTTGAGTGGATAAAATAACATTATCCTGAATTAAATCGTGCCAGAAATCAATGATGCCAACATTGTACGTGCACTTCAGCAATTTCATGTCACCTAGATTTAGGAGATCTAAGAGAACAGAAGCAATCTACACAGTTAACTCCAAGTGCAAGAAAGTCAGCGTTAAGAAAGATGGATTTTAAAAGTAAGTTTTAACTAAGGTTATCTGAGCAAAGTTGAAAGCTACTAGATTCACTTACAGATATTAAAATTAATTACCATAGAAATTGTGTGAGAAAAGAGAATAATGGAAATATTTCTAGAGAGCCTGACAATGGAAATGACCAACACTCAGTAGACCATTTCGATATTCAGTAAGAGTAGAGAAGATGCTCATGATTTCTGATACAGAAGCTTTTCTTCCTACTTGTTTTTGCACACACGTACTGAAGTAATTGCATGAAGTGAATTCTTTACACCCGTTCTTAACAAAGATCATGAATTAAGTGAGGATTGCAAGACACAGAACAGCTCCAGCCCCCTGAGCAGGTGCAGATTTTCTGGCTGTCATGCTGAGCACATTCTCCCTCACTCACTTTACCCATCTGTGAAATTAAGATAACAGCTGTGGGCTTACTTTACAGAGGTAGTGACATGAGGCTTAAGTAGAGTTTACTGTAATTAATCAAACACTTTAAAGCAATTAGAAGCTAGCTGATACATTGTCACCTAAGCAAGATTTTAGCTTTGATAAGTATGAATATAAATTCTATTACTTGCTTTCAGTGCTGCTCTCTAAGCAAACTGTAGTCAGAGTACATAGTTCACAAAGCTCCTTAATAATGGCTCTATGCAAGCTACCCTTGCATCCACAAAAAATACATTATTTTAAAAATTTAAATTATGCATGTTCTTAGGGTTTTATAGGCTACTACATACAATAAAACACAGCATATGCTTTATGCTCTATATAGCTACACATGTAAAAAATTTACACAGACATGGACAGATGTAGCAAGCAGGTGTTTCCCCATCAGTAATTATACAGCATGGAGTGGCAGGAGAAGTGAAGAGGGGAAAATACTGAAACAAATTCCTCCACTGAGCAGGCAAAACAGAGGCCAACATTCTACAAAGTGGATTTGGAGCAGAAAGAACCATAACTTCAAACATGCACAACCAATACCAGTAAGTATGTTCCAGAGGACAAAATCAGAACTTCTGACACAGCAAAGGTGGCTCACACATCAGGCTAATTGTGGAAGCAGTGAAAACCAGTTAAGGACAAAAATCAAATCTTTCTCTTGGCAGCATTTTATCTATCTCTACATTAAATCCATAAAGTTCCCCTTTTTCAATATCCACACCCATCTCGAAATATCTCAGTAAAACCATTTGCTTCCATCATAAGCTGTTAGAAATCACAATTCCCTTCCCCAGTAGTTTTACATTTGCAAACAAAGACTATCTGTACTAAAACTGCAGGGAAGATTTCCTTTTCTAATATTAAGTTTAAAATGAAATAATTCAAAAAACTTAGAATCTGTATGCATTCTCTGCCCTTTTGCTATAAACTAATTTGTGGAATAATACTAGGTTTTGTTATTACACTTACATTACAGGGCTACCAAGTCCTAACATAACTCTTCATCATATTAAAAATAGTTTTAATAATATAAACATTAATAATTAATTGTAACTTAGTAACTTAAATTACAAGTTGACAGGTACATAAATACCATTCCTACATGTCTTGTTTCGGTTTATGTTTTTAATCTCTACCATCAAATTATACAGCGCTCCTCATTACAGATTGTGATTAAGGCTATACCAGCATTACACTTAAAATCTGTTTTCAAAGGTATTAATAATCTACCTATTTAAATTCTAAGACTCTAAATTCAGTGTAAGGTTACCTATCCTATCACTCATCAGAAGTACACAGAGGACCAAAGAGTAATGCTCTACAGCCTTTCTTAAATAATTTAGAAAAATTCTGTATTTACATGCATGATTTGAAACTATGACAATTATATTTCCTTTGTATGCTACTGGGTAATCTTCTGGATACTTGGCAATGAGCTAGAGAGTCAGGCACAAAAATTTGCAGTAACAGTGGTGTGCTGTTTATAGCTTCCAAATCCAGAAAAACAAGCAAACAAGAACATTTTAAAAATACTGAGTGTCTTAAAATTAAATATATCTGTTTTCAACAGACCATCTCCTACAACAATTAAGATAAATTCACAATGGCATTCTCAGACCAAATCTATATCTTACTCATAAAAGAACGTTCTCTATGTTACCTCTATTAAGATAATAGCTTTCCAATAACAACTAGTTATCTTTCAGTGACAGTGAAACTGTTTTTAATCACAAAAGCTTAAAACTATTTATGTAAAATAAAATTTAAGAAACACCCAACCACATCCCCCACCACAGGAAGTCACTACTGAAAATGTTGTCTTGCTGTATTTTCCTTCCACATAAATAAATTATATTCTATAACCAAAAGATTACTTTGAAAGCAACCAAGTTACCTGTATGTTTAGCGTAAGAGACGAGGGTCTAAGTAGTGTTTTCCTTACCAAGATTCACTTTTGAAATACAATTTTACTACTAAAATCCCCTACTTACCATAGGAGCAACTGTCAGCATTACTCCCAAGGTTAACCACTAAAGTCAGAGAGCCCAACATTCACAAGATAAATAAGTCACCACTAGAGTAAGTAGTAGCTTTTAAATTATTCACCTGTTTAAGAATTAACCACCTCACACATTCATCATCTGGTTTTCTCTAGCCTGGTAAGTGCATGGAAAAGAACTGGGGGGCCATTTCATCATCTGGCTTTAAGTATCTCAAACTTCTCTTCTCAGTGGTGACTCATTAAGTCTGTGATTACAACACTAGCATACAGACACTACTGTATCAATGAACACCACAAATTCCCTAAAGTTCTCTACATACTATGCAGCAACTGCCATCTTTCAGCCTTTGGAACCGAAAAAGTTTGATCCCTTATCAAAGGTACACGCCAGGGCACTGTAAATCCTACAGCTAAGGCACTAGGATAACACTACTAGACAAAGTTGTATAGAATCTCTCTAGATCTTGGTTTTCCTTCTTTCACACAAAAAGAATCAGAGATTCAAAAAGAAGGTAAAACAAAAATCTGCAACAGCCCAAAAAAACCAGAATATTAAGAAAAACTCACATATTTTAACTTGATGAGAGTGGGACAAAGCAGAGAGGAGAAGGAAAGAGTTGTACAATAATCTTGTCTTATGAAGCAATAAGGGAGACTTTTTTTTCCCAAAAGCCTTACAAGCAAATAAAAAGAAGTTACAACTGTTCTTCAAAATTTTTGATGAATTATACGTTAAATATGTAGATTAGATCCAGCTACCCAACATGGTACCATCCTGTCCCCTCTTCCACCTTTTATGTAGCAGCACTGTGCTCACCAGAATAAGGATGTGACTCCTTTCCTTAGAACCAAGCTACCTTGAGAGGTCTCCAGTCTAATTTCCATATCTCTGTTCTCAACCTCACACAACTGTCTCGAATACCTCCCTACCTATTTGTAATACTATGCAAAAAATTGCCAGTACTAAGCCTCCTCAAAACATAAGAAAAAAATCTTAAATTATTTAACAAATAGAGATGAAGAAAAGAATTAGCCAGGCATGTTTTAGTGACAGAAATGGAATGCATGGATTTTATATGCTGTGCTGCATTAAATATAGATATTTTATATTTCTACATTCTATTTCTACATCATAAAAATACAGCTGCATTGATCAAGTATTTTTCAAAAATAATAAAAAAAAAAAATAAAAAGCAGATACTTTAGGCAGGCTATAAAAAAATAAATTTAAAATCCCCCTAATATACTCAGGATTCAATCTTTGAAGATGTTCAGCTCCTCAAATGAATACTCAACTTAATGCATTATTTTTAGTGCCCAAAGGAGATACATGCAGCACAGACTGAAGTCTAACAGCTGAAATTCATGTTTTACAGATCATTTTTCCCCTTGTATCTTAAATGCAATTATTATTATATCGGGCTACCTTATTTGACAGAGATACTAACATTCACAGTAATTTCATTACTACCAATTAACTATAAAACAAGATATTCTTAGCCACAACTCCTCCAATCTGAAATCACCCTATGTTCCAACTCTAGATTGGACAAGGCATTTTTTTTTTTTATTTCAGGTATTAGCAGAACATAGCAGCTGACCATTTCAGCTGTTTTGCACATGAAATACTCTCCTCATGTGAGATGCTTCATTCCTCCCCAAAGACTGCTCTTGCAGGTGACTTTTCAGTGGTATCTTTGAAAGCATATTCTAACGATCAACTCAAACATCCTAAAGCATAACATAAATGCTCATTCCATGGCAGTTCAGTGTCCTATTAACACAGCTTACCTGCAACCCTTAGCAGGTTTGCCAGGCCCAGGAGCTTAGCAGACTGCTTGTAGTTTGTTGACATCTGAGCCAGACAGTCCTTGATGAGAGTGAGTCGATCGGAACACAAACGCACTGTTGAAAGCAGAACTGGTTTAGAGACTGCACAAATGAACTTGACTGCTGTGTTCCTGCTTAAACAACACAATTCAGGAAAAGTGCTGGGGAATATAAGAATGCAAACACAATGTGAAAGCCAGCTCAAAGTTGCTTGTAGGCAGATCTTCAATTATACCTATAAACAGAAAGTTAAAATAACACCGCAGGATACCCAGCTCCAATCATTAGCAAGTCAGGCTGTGAAGGGAGCAAAAAGAGGAAAACTGACCTGAATGAAAACTCTTTTTTGTTTCACGTTTTCACATTCACTCTTTTTAAATGTGTACAATTAACTGATATTCTTTTATACAATTTTTTTTTAATTATAATTTTTGCAACATCCTGAAAGCCTGCTAACACAGGCGTTAACTTTTGTTTAGAATGTTGTAACTAAGATGTCATTTATTTAGCATGGACAAGATACATCACACAGACTGAAAGAACTGTCATTATCAAGTGCTTCAGCTCATTTTAATTTACTTAAATATTTCCCAAGGAAGTAGAAGGATAGTCTGCAAATCACCAGGTTCTGTCAACCATATCCTGAGCAGCTTATAATTAGTACTGTGTTTCAAAAAAGATTTTACTAGAATAAGACAATTATTTTAATTGCATAATTTAATATCATTAACTGATTCCAGTGTTCTATTTAGCTAATTAGTGGGTGGCTAACTTCAGGCTGCTGCTTTAAAAGGTAATGCTTTCATATTACACAAGATCTCAGAACACAGAGGAACAGCATGCAAATATTCCACTTAACAATCAGTAAGAGTGAATGGCTGCATGGGGATAAACTCTGCATTAGCATATCTGGCTTAAAACAGGGTATCAGGCCTCTCAATAAGAGCAAAGACATGTTAGTATAATGAAAGCTATTCTTTCTGGAAATTAGACTAAAATGAGTAAGAATGGAATAGCAGGAAGAGGTCATATTTTTAGTTTCATTTTTAATATTCTATCACAGGCATATATTGGTGTACAACAATAAAATGTTTTCAGTCACTGATTATTTAAGCAGGAATTTTTAATACATAATATAACTAAAAGTAATCTGATATACCACAGGTCAAACACTTAAAGATGAACATGTCTTCACATTTTATTTTAATAAGGAGTCTTCAAACCAGATTTTATTACAATATAATATAACTGTAGTGCATAAGCCTAAAGTGTCAAGCTTGCTAAAAACAGAAGTAGGGGAAGATCTACAGAAGACTAAACACAGAACTGCAAATAGAAGTATTGTAAAAAAATTATTCCTGTGGGAACAGCCGATCCCTGGTGCTACTTTAACGACATTCTATCAAATGATAGATAATTTAAAGGCTTTCATCAAAACTTCAAAACATCATCTTAATCTTATTAGATTAATCTGATTTACATGAAAGATACTGAAGCAAAGATAAGTCAGGATCATTAATGAAATTACATGCATGATTTCACATAGTCTGATTAATCTAGATCAGTTGTATTACACATACTGTTAATGCAGTATTATGTCACTATTTTTAAAAAATTATACCTGCATTTCCAAATCAAAAAAAGTTGAAGGAATTACATGCACTTTTTTACAGGCTGAACAAATGGTCTGAAAGGTAAATAATTTTACTCTAGAAATCAACAGGACAGTACTGCAAGATCTAGAAATCAGACAGTCTCAGTCCAGAAATTTTAAGATTTCTGAATATAACACTTGGAGCATCAATTCACTTGAATAAATACTTGGGAAAAAAAGAGAACAAAAAGAGAACCCCAAAGTAAAGTAACAACAGCTGCTGAGAACATCTACTTCATTTTCCATGAAGTAGAAAGCACCAGAAGTGGGATTTCCATAAATCCCAGTGTTTCTCTGCACAATGCAGAAGTAAAACATTATCATCAGCACATCTCATGGCTCAGTGCCCATCTCAGCCAGTTCCACGAGTAGTGTTCATACAATTTCACTGTACATAATTATAACTTCTTTCCAACTTTTGTCCAAAAACTTTCTGTTCCAGTGGAGTCAGACCTCCAAAAAATTTAGTTTTAAGCACATCATCAGAAGAAATACCTTGTAAAAGTTCACTTCCACTGTCATTGGGTTTTATATACCTCACAATGAAACAGCCCAATGGAGACATGAAAACTGCCTCTGCATGAAGAACCCCTCTCCTACCTGTTATTTTAAAGCACAAAGGCCAAGTGCAGATTATTTGGCAAATAAAAGATAAGCTCAATTTCTGTTCAAGTCACAAGGAGTTTCATATACCTGATAACCAATTTTAAAGTCCTGCTAAAAGTCAAAAAACAAAGACACCACATGCAAATATCGTTCTTACTTCACAAGCTAAAAAATTCTATTAAAAAAATTATTTTTTCTATGTGGCTGTAAACAGCTTGCAGGCAGTATATGGACTCTTTAGTTAAACCATATCACACTTATGTAATAGTAATTATTTCTCGTGCATATTTATGCCTGTGATTCAAGCAATCACATAAAGAATAAAATTATGCAGTACCTTGCAGAGGTAGTATTTTCACACCAAACTCTTCCAGGTAACCCAGAGCACGAATGAGGTCCAACTCCTCCTGAACAGCACTTGGACTGTCTTCAATAAGTTGTAGACAGCACCTAAACAAGAACAAAACACATTTTTCTTAAGTCAGATGAAAACATTCAAAATTAAACTTGAGGGAAAAGTCCACTGGTGAGTAAAACAAAACAAAACCACCACCAGCAGTAATTTAATAACCTTAGGAAATGCCAGAATACTCACTATTTTTGTAATGCACATAGGAGCTGTTTGGCAGTCTATCTCCTATAGCTGGCTAAATATTTTAACAAATTTATATTTTTGCTTTGCCTTCAACTGCTTGTTATAACCACATCACCTTAACCTTCCTGAATTTAGATCTGCAATGAATTTGATAGATGACATTGAAGGTATATGTACTTAAATACATAATTATTTTGGGAAATATTTCTCCTACTACTATTGGGTTTTGGTATTGTCATATAGTAGAAGATAAAAGCAAAACACTGTAAAAAGTTGTCTGGAAGTGAAACATTAAAAGTCACTGTCACAAATTCAATTTCCTCAACTAGGTACAGTAAATAAAACAAAGCTTATTTTAAAAAAAAAACAAAATCCACTAAATTGCATGCATTAATTAATGCATGCAATTATTAAGATCATGTTATTCTAAATATATATTTTAAAATTATACAAATAGTATATTACTGTAATAAGCTTTTAGATTTTTTTTTAAAATACAAGCTGCATTCTGGTACAGTGTATTCATATGTAGTTTTACTAATACATGTTGAACAAAGAAAATCAACACGCAAAATTATAGAATCATGGAATGGCCACAGGTTGGAAGGGACTTTAAACATCATGTAGTTCCAAATCCCCTGGCATGGGCAGGGACACCTCTCACTAGATCAGTTTGTTCAAGAGCTCCATCCAGCCTGGCCTTTAACACTTCCAGGGATGGGGCATCCACAACTTCTGTGGACAACCTATTCCAGTGTCTCGCCACCCTCACAGTAAAGATTTATTTTTTTAAACACCTAATCTAAACCAACTCTCCCCTCCAGCTTGAAACCATTGCCCTCTGTCCCACTATATACCCTTGTAAAAAGTTCCTTCTCTGTCTTTCTTGCAGGCTCCCTTCAGGTACTGGAAGGACACATTTAGGTCATCCCAGAGCCTTCTCTTCTCCAGACTGAGCAACCCCAACGCCTTCAGCCTTTCCTCATCTCAGCAGAGGTGTTTCATCCCTCTGAACTCACTCCAACAGGCCCATGGCCGTCCTGTGCTGGGGACCCCAGAGCTGGATGCAGCCCTGCAGGTGGGGTCTCACCAGAGCAGAGCAGAGCAGAGGGGCAGAATCCCCTCCCTCACCTGCTGCCAACGGAGCTTTGGATGCAGCCCAGGACACATTTGGCTTTCTGGGCTGTGAGGGCACATGGCTGGGTCATGTCCAGCCTCTCACCCACAGCACCCCCAAGTCCTTCTTAGCAGGGTTGGTTGCTCTGGATCTGTTCATCCCCCAGCCTGGAGTGACAGAGGGGGTTGCCCAGACCCAGGTGCAGCACCAGCCCTTGGTCTTGTTGACCTACATGAGCCTTACGAGCTTCACATCTTGAGCTTGTCCAGGTGGCAACTCATCTCATTGATTTTAAATGCCTTAATTCACCATACACATTAAATCAGGAAAATATTTGATTTGTCCAGTCCATCATATTTTTTTTTTGCCACGTTAATTATGAATACACATTTTAAGTCAAACCCAAGATTGTACGTTAGCGGAACATCCGATCTGAACCCATGGGATTTTTCAGGCTCATTGACAAATATTTCAGGGTGAAGATTAAAATAGAAGTGGAATAAAGGAACCAAAGAGAAGCTGGAATTGTCTGCCTGGGGAGGTGGTAGAGTCACCATCCCTACATGTGTTTAAAAGAAGACTGGATGTGGCACTCAGTGCCATGATCTAGTTGAGGTGTTAGGGCTGGGTTGGACCTGATGATCTTGAAGGTCTCTTCCAACCTAGACATTCTGTGAATTCAGTAAATACATTCTAAACCAAACTAAATACACCTAAACCAACTCACACACAAAGGCTCCTAGAAGACCTAAACATGATAATCACTCACAGAAACTCAAGTTAAGTTACCATGAAATAACTGATTGAATGTAAATAAGAGGAGGACCAAAATATGCCACTAAACAGAATAAACACAGAGTCACACATTCATAGGAAGTATTTATATAAACCACATATTTTGAAATATCACCATAAAACCCTAAGGGAAAAGCTGGTCACAGAACCCTTACGCATTAAAAGGATCTTTAAAACCCCTGCATTAAAAGCAACACTACTCTGTACTTGGCTTATGAAAAAAATTCTCAACAGAAGACTGAGGGGCGGAATACTAACAGATAAACCCTAATGTTATGACACCATTAAATCAGTTGTATTTATGTATATGATAATTGTAAATGTACCTGGCCAATTCCATACAGCTATCAGTCAAACTCGCTGAAGAATTGAAATATTCTCTCCCAGCAGCCAAAACCAGTTCAATACTTCTGGCATAGCTCACTCGGTACTGCGGCTTCCCTTTTGATGAACTTGGGAGATCCACTGACCAAACACTGCAATGCATCATTTGCCCAGCCAGGTGGATATTGTCTACACTGCTTGAGCATAAAAGACTTTCGGTGAATATCTAAAAGAAAGAACAGTAATTTAATAACCTGCAGAAGCAGCAGCTTCAAATAAGCTTATCTGCATTGTATGGCATTAACCCCTTTGAACACAAGGATGTCTGAAGTTAAAAGAATAGATTTTCTGCTTGGACTCAATATAACTTCTACCAAAGGAAGTATTTCTACAATGCACTTACATAAAGCTAAAATTAACTAGTAGCTAGTTTCTATTTACTGGAAGTTAAAAAAGAAATAAAAAACAATATTAACTATCTTTTTACAGTATGACTTAAGGCACCAAAGTATACCTACATTTTGAGATGTTAATATGCTGTAAGAATCTGAAAGGGCAGTTCAGTATTAAGATCTTAAAACCAACAATGTAAGAGAAGAAATTTTGTATTCCTGAAGTAACTAAACATATTTAGAACTGAGTATATAAGATGTTCTTAAATTTCAATCAAGACTATCTTCAAAGAATACAAACTCATATAATGTTGCATCTGCCTCAAAACACCTGATTTATTTCAAGGTAAAAGTTTTGCCCAATTTAAGACACTCAGAATAATCTCAATTACTTACAAAAACAATTTGCCTATTTTTTTAAGTAGTCATTATTGTCCTAATGAAAAAGAACATAAAGATTTAATTATTAGAGAAATATCACAGCTGCAACAATATGACCTTTATCAAAGGTTTAAAAGATCATAACAAATTCAATGAGGATCAATGAATCATAGAAGAGCCCAGGTTGGAAGGGATCTCAAAAGACCACCTGGTCCAACCTTTCATGGGAAACAGGGCATAAATGAGATTATTCAGCACTCTATCCAATCATACTTTATTTCAAGATACTTCTTTTCTTGGAAGAACCTCTCCAAACGACATCATGCTCTGGAAAACAGTTCAGTGCTTCTTAAGGAACATCACACAATTAGATCATCTTCCATTTCACAATATATTAGCCCTCAAGGAACACAGAGATGCAAAATAGCATAGCTGACCTTTCCTCCTCAAAGACCACACACAGAACATTTAACTCTCTCAAAATTTATCAAGTCAAGAGAACAGAATTCACTATGCACGAAAGAAGAAGAGAGTAAGCATCATGCTAAAAAATACACAAACCTCACATGGGACTGCACGTTCTTACTGCCTCATCCATTTATCAGTTTTGAAGTTATCAAAGTATAATTGCATATGACAGCACTACATTTCAAAGCATTTTCAGCACTCTTACATAATTTTTTCCAAAACCCTTTGTTGTGTTTCTTTTTAAATCATATGGTTCAGAGTTTAAAAAGAATAATTTAACGTTACTAGAAAACTTACATTAAGATCTGAGTAAAGCAAACGCCTTATTTTCAGAGTGCTTTAGTATTACAATTTCTTAACATGCACTTAAAAAAAATTCAAGTACACTAAGCTGTAGCCCACCACAAAACCATGGCTCTTAAACACGTTGCAGCTTTCTGGCTGTACAAGTACAGAAAAAGAGTGATTTTTCTCGTGTAAGTTGAATAGCATGGTCATTTTTTATTTTTTTTCTTTTCTTATTTGCTTTTAAAACCACTCCTAAGAGGTAATCAAAGAGGTAGCCATAAGCAATTAATTCTGTAAACTGCAATAAAACCCGCTTCTGTATAGATATAAACACTAATTAGAGCAGACATAGTAATGCATCTGTAATAAACTGCAGTACTTGAAGTGAAAATGTAAATAAATAATGTATGTCACAGCAAATTCTACATCTGTCTAATAGACGTCTTTTGCAAGTACTAATGATACGAGTTTGGAGTTTATGCACATGCAAGGGGTTTTACCTTCAATGAAATTAGATTTCTCATCTCACATAATTTTACTTCAATTGCAAGCACTAGAAAGCCCATAATCCTATAATGATCTTGGATATTATCAAACCAGAACTCCATGTTTAAGAAATGCTTGAGTGAAGATAACGTTTTATTTTCATTAGTCTGGAGCATTTATTGTCTAACAGATTTGTACAGAATTACAAGCTTTGTAAGAAAACCTCACAAAGTTGAGTCAATTTCTAAAAAGTTGAATTTTATTAAAAGATATACAGGGTATTTATTACGGGAGCTTTAGATAAAATGAATAAACACCAGAAATTTTTTACTTAAAAAAAAATACTGTAAAAGAGGCAGTAGATAACCAAGTAATAGCACAGAAAAATGTATTTACACCTGCAAGCAACAATATGAAATAATAATGTGTAGCTTACTTGGGATGTAATTTAGTAAGAAGACATAAAACTCACCTCATAGCAAGTATCTGAATGTAAGCACCTATACACTTTCTGCTGCATGTCCAACATATCCTGGAGCAATTCCTTCCACTGCATCTCACCAACAGACGGTTGCCTAGAAAACATTTTTTTAAAATGAAATATTCTCTTCCCCAACAATTTTAAAGAAAAGCAGTAGATTCCATGACTAAAAATATGAGTATTCTCAAAAGCTATTTCAATATTTAATTGGACTTTTAACCAGAAGTAATTCAAAGACAGAAGGCTTTTAAGATTAATTAACATTAAAACAGTGTCTGTGGTATAAAATGGTTTGACAACGATGCAGTACCCAAAGTGCTTTTTCATTTTTCTGTGGGATAAGACAGGGATTTAAGCAATGTTTCCCAAGATCCCCCAAGCAGGTTTTGATAGTTTTCCATAATACATCAGGAAGTTGGAAGTCTTCCTGCTGAACTGGGAGCTGGAGGACAAATGCAGGTCTGTAACAGCAACTGAGGATTAAAGTGCTGTTCATTGTAGGCAATCTCAAAGGACGAATCAATGGCATGCAATCACAGGAGAATAAAGCTGCAACTTTATTTTATTTCTTAAAATTGAGTGGTATTCAGATTCTTGACCCTCTGGATCTATGGAACTCTGTTTATCCACAGAGCCTCAACTTCTTGCGCTCTACCAAAACTTTTACTAGTACAAACACTATGAATGTTTTTTGACATTACTTTGAGCCTTTCAGATTAAAAAAAGACCTTTTTAAATTACATCAGCTAGTTCCAACAAATAGTGATTTTCTCATGTGGCATTAGCTTTTACTTTGGCAAAACAAAGGGTCTCCAGCACAAGTGGAAAAAAATCAACGTTTTTCCTACAGAGGCATTGTCTTGATCTTTCTAAAGAGAAAGTCTTAAAGTCTTAAAAAGCTTTCAGACTACTAAAAATATAAATACCACTCTACCATCAAGGATGAACTGCTGTGCATATTTGCTTTAAACAAGCAAGAAAAATCACCCACAGTTATGGCTGGTTTTCCCAGGATTCAAAATTTCTATCTGCTTACAACAAGAGTTACTTAATAATTCATATACAGGTGAAAGAGGAGTTAAATGAAAGATGAGTCGAACTAGAAAAATTGAAAAATTATACTGGGAATATGAGTGGCAGAATCGGTACCTAAAATCAATAAATTACCCTATTACAAGGGTTCCAAGAAAACATGCCCAAACCCCCCCAAATAATTATTTTACAAATACTACACTCTCAATGATATTAAATAGGTCTTACAGGACCTCTTTTACAATCTGTTAAATTTCACAGTTCATAATCTTGCAGTATTTTGCAGCCAGTATGCTTTTTAAGCTTGTTTACTCGAGCACGAACGTACTAAAGCAGGTTTGAAGGCAGGCAGAGATTTTTGACTGTGGAGAATGCAGCCAAAACACCAAGCACGTTAATCATCAGTTCAACAAAAGTGTTTATGTACACTGTCTGCAGGGCGAACACCACAGCTCCCTACTGCCACAAAGCAGGCAGGCAGGCTCTTTTACCTCACTGCCCTTCCCCTCTTCCCCCCCACTCCCCCTGAATACTAACTTGCGACCTGTGTGCCTCGTCAGCCTGATCATCAGCTTCCGCGCCTCCTCTGCATTGTCCTTGGTGTCTCTCACAAAGGAAACGGGCCTCTGCAGGCCGTGCTTCTCCAGCAGCTCCGACACACTGCAAACACAGCCAGCGCTGGTGAGTCCTGTACGGCTGCAAAACTACTGCTGCAGCAGCAGGACTCTTAAAGCTCCCTCAAAAAATGCACTGCAAATGCAAATTATCTCTATAAAATCTCTTACAGTATAGATTAGCCAGAGTGACATCACCTACATTTTTTAAAATACATGTATATTAGTAATACTGTAGGGTAAACACGTACCACCAATGCCTGATGACATACGTTCACAGGTTTAGTCTTTGATCAGTCAAAGCATTATAGAGCACCAAGATTAAAACAAGCTCCTCAGGTTAATCCTCTTTCCCCTCCCCAAAAACACCCCACCAAAACCAGAACAAAATAAGAAAAAAAACCCTAAACAAATAAAAAAAAAAATCCCCAAAGCCCCCCACAAAAAACCCCAAATAAAACAGGAAAAAAGCAAAATGCTACCCCCCTGACTTTTATTCCATGAAAAATATCTCTAGAGATTTATAACATTGAAATAGATAAAACCATTCAAAATTTCTATGTTATGAATATAAAAAGCATATAGATAATCTTGCTGACAGCTTTAAAATAAATAAAGTCAATTTTTTTGCTGGTTTCTTATAATAAAAAGTTCTTGGCTCTGCCTAGTAATTTCTGTAAGAATATACTAATTATTTTAGCTAAATTAAATACCTAAGAATTTGTTCCAGTTCATCTACTTCATCATGAAGAGTGTTAGTTTTATCCGTTTCAGGCCTGCAATGACATCACACAATTAAATATATACATACACACATACTCCTTTTAATTCCCTCTTTTAATTCATATTGCATAGGTATGAAGATAAGCAGTCTGACACACTCCTTGACTAAAATCAAATATATATTTAGTTGGAAATATTAAAACTGTTGGTCTTTTTGCTATAAAGACAGTTAAAATTTAGAGGATTCCTCAGTTTCCCAAGAGCAAAGGTCTTCCTTAGACTTTTCTCAGGCGCTCTCCTTCCTTCATGCAGAAGATACTGGAAAAATAGCTTGCACCTCACAGATCACAGGATAGCTCCTCTTCAGGCTTTCACTTTCTTGAGCATTACTTGTCCCTCAATAGGTTTTCGATCTCCCCTCTCACAGGGACATATTGCTGCTTTCAAGTTAAGTGCAAGGTGCCACTACTGTAACAAAACCAGTAAGACAGCACTAACAATTGGTCTCAATTCATCAGACTATAAAAGTCTAAGAAACAGTACAGAAACCTTGATCTAGGCTGCTACGTTAACTCTTGTTTTGCTGCATTAACCGGTAAAGTATGGACACAGCAGAAGTATTTAGATACAAACATTAGTCAAGTCAGCTCAGAGGTGAATAGAATATTCCAGTAACTCCATCTGCCCTTTAATAACAACCCTTTTCAAAGCATTAACTCACAGCCATATTGAATATTTCTAAAATATTTACAAATAACCAGCTGAAAATGTTTACCCATATCCTCTTTGTGGAAGGCATTCCAAAATGTCGTAACAGAGAGAGAGCTGGTCATCTCGCTCACAGCTATAAATACACTCCAACGCCGCAATCATAAGCTGGTCCTGATCAGGAATAATTTTTTGCTGACACTAACAAGAAAAGAAAGTACACTGGTTTTTATTTCTTGTTTCTCATTCAAAAGTTAATTTTCTTCTGACTATAAAAAGCTGTGTACTCCAAGTAAATAAATTGTCCTCAGGTGCAATCAGAATGTCTCTTGCTAACAACCTGGTAAAGTCACAACCCAAAACTTATCTTGGCTAGTTTTCTGCAGTGCAGACTCTTGAAAGAACAGTGTTATGCCATTATACCCTTTCTGAATCTGAGAAGCGGAGAGGGTGCAGGACAGAGGAAGGCAACTGCTGCAAACATTTGTCAAACTTATTTAATATGTAAACAGTACCAACGTACATAAAAGAGCTGTGGTTGTGCTTTCGCTGGTTGATTTCTGTCCATACACTCAGAACATTCAGTAGCATGCAAATATGTGCCTGTGTGCTCTGGAATAATTATTTAAGCCATAGAAGCAGCATGAAACACTCACACAGAAGGCAACTTCAACCCTTACTCATTGAACTCTCACCTCAATCCTAATGGCCCCCACTTTATTCTTTACATTTGCTGTGGAAGGCAGGAGAGGGGGAAGTAACTTGAAATTTACTCCTAGTAAAATTCCTCAAGAAAAAAATAGTGAGATCATTAAACTCTTTCATACCCACTTTTTATAAAGGAAATATGCAGGAATTTACTTTAAACAGGTCACCAGGAAATTACTTCAAAGTCATAATATTTTCAATAATTTTTATTCTACTAGGCTAGAATCATTATTACATTCATTTGACAGTCTCATCAAAGACTGTTTTGCTGCATTCTAATTTATGGTAAAAATTTTAAATAATGTTTTCTAAAACATAACAAATGCTGGGTCCAAGAAAACAGGAAAGATGAGAAGGATGATCTGACTTTGATGAAATAACACTATTTCTGAATTAATCTCTTCAGCACAAGAACTTCCAAAGAAACCAGTAGAATCAACAGAGCTCTTTACTTACAGCAGGTTTTGAATTCTGAAATATCTTCAGAGGTAGAGTCAAGTCGTCCTTTGCCAATGTTACTAAATATTCTTTAAAAAGGGCATTTGCAAGACCAGGGGACTGGTTTTCACAGCGGTGAAGAAAAGGGATCATCCACTGATAAACATTCTTCACATATTTTTCATCTGAGGACTGGAAAGCACAAAGAGAAAGGAAATATAAGAACAGGTTCAGCTTCATTGCCCAAAACAAACAGGAAAAGCAAAAACTTTTTTGATCAATATAACCGAAACAGTTATCTTCACTTAGCACAAACTGATCATTACATCATGAAGCACCCAAACAATCTCTCTGCTACCCAATGGCTTGGGGAAACTGAGCAGCACAGGAGTAAAAGCCCATTATGTGAGGAAAGCCTGTCTTCCTCCTGCAGCTTCAGAATGAGTGAAAAGACCATGCAGATATGTCAGAGCAGCATTACTTTCAGTAGTTCAGCGGGAATGCAAGATAGAAAACAGGTGATGAGTGACTACATAAATCCAAAACCCAAAACAAACAAAAAAACCAAACCAAAACAAAAAACCCAAACAAACAATTAGACTTAATTTCTAAGTATTGTCATGTTTTCCTCTGGGGCTCATGTGATCTTCAACTGAATTTCAGATCCACAGCTAGTTCTATCTCTAGCTATTTTTCAACCCTTCCAAGAGGTCTTTTTGTATTCTGAAATGCCAGGCTCAAACTCATTAGAGATAAAAACACACATCTGGTGCAGAGGCAAATATTAAAATTGCTTGACATTATTTAAAGACACCAAAAAACATCTAAGGAACACATTCAATATTGTTGTATCTGCAGCATCATCAAAAGCTATACTGAAGATCCTTAAAAAAAGCCAATGAAAAGGCAATTCACAGCTTTCAAAATAAGATTTATAAACCTTGAGTCCTCAGCCAGTGATAAAGTGGGTCTTTGAGAAAACTGAGCAAATTTAGCTTTTGTTGGAAAGAAAGGAAAAAAAATAAAACCTACCACAACCACAAAAAAAGGAACAGTGAAAATGTAGAGGTTTTTATTGAATTAAAGATGGAGGTTTATCAGAAAAATGACAGTGTCTTTATATACATAGGATCCAGGGTACGCAGAGTTACTGCATTTGAAGATACACTCATTGATTTATTCAAAGTACTTACATTCTTCATCAACAGTCTCAGCTTCTCAATATCCTTCATCTCTAAAAGTTCCTTCAAAGTCAAAGTTCGGTCACCATCAGTCTCATAAACCACTGTCTCAAGAGTGATCAGATTGTCACAAAGCACCTGCAGACCAGGAATGTTCCTCTCCATGCCAAGACGAACAAGGGACAGGGCACAGTCAACCTGAAAAACAATTAAAAAACTACTGCTGTACAACTGTTTGCCAAACACCAACTTCAATCCATGTCCTAGCTGTACATCTATTTTATTTATTTTATTCCCCTGTTGCTTAATAGGCAATTTGAAGTTCCTAGAAGTTTTTGTGGACTGTATATTTCAAAATGGATTGCCCTTCTCAGCTTTATGAAGACCACATAAAATGCTTAATCTTAGGGGATGATATTGTTATATGCTTTTAACCAAGATACACTGCATAGATGCACGTAAATTAGAATATCAGTCCTTCTGGAGATCACACACAGCTCATCCCAGTATATGGAATATGAAGGATTGCTTTAAACTAAGACAATGACATGAAAAGACTTTTCCAGATGATCGTTATTTAATGATTTTAATTGTTGCATTTTATGTCACAAAAACCAATGACAGGGCTTTTCCCTAGTGACTGACACTACCTTTATATGAAAGGTTCTGTTTTGATATCAAAGAACACAATAGTGGCTGTAAATATTCAGCAAGGCAGACATAAGTCTTGAAGACTTCCAGTCACCCTCTTCATGCAGCTAAACTGGCTTGAGAAGCAATAAAACACCAGAGCACACAAGTGATGAACTCAGTGCAATGCTTATCTTTATCTCATAGAGCTTCAAACACTTTAACATGTACAGAAAAATCAAGCAGAAATAAGCTGCATGGTAGTTCCACAGACACAAGAGAACTGCCAGGAAGAAATCACGACGATACCATTTATTGACGTGACAGTGACATCGTGACTGACACTTACCAAAACACATAACACAGTAGCATGTGACAGGCAAAAAAAATGTTTCCCAATGTGTCGTGCACAACTTTCCCTCCCTTAGTTACAAACACAAAATGCAATGGTAAACACTTTTCATGGATTACAAAAGAGCTGCTGTCTGCTATGGTAAACCAACTGAAACAGAATCTATTGTTCCTTATTCATTTCTATGGATTAATTATTTGGCTGAGTAAACTTTAGAGCAATCCTAAGTACACTGCAAAAGAAAAAACAAGTACTCCAAAAGCCGCAATGAAGTTGAGACAGAGTGTACATTACTGAGAGAAAAGTGTCCTATTAATATGCATTAAGACTGTTAAGGATTCTATTGAAGAACGCTGCTCAGCCATCATCATTTCCTCACTGCTATTCTCACCTGCATTGAATATTCTTCAATTTCCTGTGCTCTGCCCAAATACCAATCAGTGACGAGATCTACAGAAAGGTCAGTAGTCCTGTACTTCAGTAACTCAGGTTGCATCTCATACAGAAACTGGCCTTCATCTTGCAAAGTTGGTTCAACAACCATCCTTTAAAAAAAAGTGAGGATATATTTAAGTATGTATTTGTTTACCTGTATTTTTTAGTATCAGTCTTTTTCCTAAAACTTCTGAAAGAAAATGATACCATCAACCTACCACAGTGAATGCTAGTTTTTGTCAGCAAAGGAACTACTAAGAGATTTACAGGAGACAGATCATGAAAGAAAGAATCCTCTCTACTGGACTAGTAAGAGATTTCAAACATGTGACAGATCATGAAAGAAAGAACACTACTGAAGATCCGGGTTTTCCATTTGCTCAGTCTAAGAAAGCTGAAAACACAAGTTAGTGAGTACAAAAATAATAACTGTGTCTTACTGGGTCAATTCCCAGATTTTAAGAATTAGTAAATAAATTCTTTGTATTTTTGCTTTATATATACTTACCTGCATTCTGGTTTTTCACACCAGTCTTCTTCACGATGTTTCTGCTCATTCCAAGGAAGAATTTTCAATGTCCCCTTCTTGTAGCTGGTATGACAAAAAAAGAGAAGCTTTACCTAAATTTATGTCTTTTTAATTTGTTATGGCACTCAATTAATGGAATACAGATCATACAAAAATATTTCAGTGAATTCATAATAAGCATGTCAGTCAATTACAGTATCAATTATTTAAGATTCATTACTTCTTAGTGCAGCTTTACAAGTGTGGTTTTGCCTGTACATTATTCATACAAACCCATATTCTACCTATACTATTAAAGACCAAATAAAAAAGATTAATTTTCTTACTGACCGTGCTTTAAACACAGGAAAAAATTCATTACATGCTTTCAGAGTTTTTACCATTTCACACTAAGTATTCTGACTTCATAT
Source organism: Hirundo rustica (assembly GCF_015227805.2). Lineage (NCBI taxonomy): Eukaryota > Metazoa > Chordata > Aves > Passeriformes > Hirundinidae > Hirundo > Hirundo rustica. The sequence goes on from NC_053452.1 coordinate 104,688,116, forward strand.
GCTGTCACAAAAACCTGAAATGCGTAAAAACCTATGACACTCACAACTTGAAAAAAAAATACAATTGTGCAAATTTTAGCATAAAACCTCATACTGAAACTACGTATGCCCTGCTCTGCTAATCTTCTCAAGTTTAATGTGAGTTTCTGACAACAAACTTTTACAATGAGAGGCTGAAGGAAAAAAAAAAGTTTAAGATGCAGGTTTAAGAACATCATGGATTATTACTACAATGATTAGTTATGGCTTGGTTTAGAAGGCTAGCTGTTTATGCAGCATAAAACACTGGAAAACCATGTCAAGCTATGCAGAATGTAATCAGTGGGAAAGAGAAGAACTTTATAGGTTCTGGCACTTGTAGAAATAAGAAACAAACCATGTACAAAGTAGAGACATTAGAGTTGCAGCATACCAGAACAATAAGCTATTTTAAATTTAATTAGTTTACTCCTGACCCTGAAAATAAACAGCAACAGCAATACTACACAGACAATCCCTATTTATAAACTAACAACTGACACAATCTTCTCATCCCCTGAAGACCAGCACTGTAACTCAGGAGCTTAAAAGTAAACACATCAATTTCACAATATAGTAAGAGCAGAAACAATAAGCTAAAAATCAGTAACTCCACCTAATTTAGCAACAGCCATTAAACTCGCTGAATAAAGCAAGGCATGCTCATAAACTGCCCTGCCCCTCTCACCCACAAGGCTGGTCACTTTTCTTTCCCTCTTCTGTGCACTACCAAGTGATACCTTGTGTTTTAAGATAGACATTCCAACCCTCCAAATCATAAATGCTGTAGTAATCCAACATTAAAACGGTAGACAGGTTTGCAGATTACAGAAGTCAAACAAATGAAGGGATGAGGATGGAAAGCTACTAATTCCTGTGTCAGAGCTATAGCAACACCTGCTTTCAATTCTAGTTCACCTGAACAGTTCCATGGCTGTCTTTATAATTATGCACCATGTAGCAACATCATTAAAAAAACTATTTCATAAAGAAAACTCCAAACTAACATTTGTGGTATCCACATCCACTTCCTTGTTTTTGAAATATTCATCATCAGCTCATACCTTTTGGGGATAAGGGGTGCTAGAGTTGTTTAAATTGAAAATAATCAATTTAATGTTTAAAACTGACTTCATAAACTAAATAATTATAGTCATATTTCAAATGTCATACATGAGAATGTTATTATGGAAAGCCAGCCTGTAGTGAAAAACTGCCTTTATCAGCTGAAATGTCAAATACCAAAAAAGCTAAAGTGTGATTAATACTGTTTTCCAAAATATAAAATCAAGACAGTAGAAGCAGGACTTGATATTTCAATTGATAATGCTCTCCTTTTCTGTGTTCTGTTTATCAGAAAAGAAAGAACAAAATTTGTTGAAGACAATTTTATCGCTTAGCAAATCTTTCCCATTAATTTCCCAGTAGGCTGAAGAAGACATTTCAAGGGGATATTGGTTGGTTAGTTATTTTGTTTGGAGAAGCAAGAAGGTGTGAAGGAAGGGACAAGACTGGAAGCAAAATTAAAGAAAAGTGGAAAGTTATGAACACAGTTGTAACAGCACGGAAATTAGATGAAGATGCAGTTGCTCCTCCCTGCATGGAATGAGGTCAGTGTCCCTCATTTCACCCACACGATACATGCCAAGGGGGACTCAATGAAGGGCGGAGCAGACCAGAGACACCACGGCCAGGCTCTGCTGAAATCCTTGCAGAGGAGGGAATTCAGTACTACTTTTTAGCTGTTAAATCACAGAGCAGTGAAAACCCAAAAGAGATAAAGAAAGATGTCTTGCTGTTGCATTATCAGCTGCGGCAAGATGACTCTCCTTGCATTGGTACGTATTCCCATTCCAACGTTTTACCAGATACTATACCAACGTTCCCTGCCTCCAAGGTACCTCCAAACTTCACTGAATAGGTATAAAAGTTAAGAATGGGGAGAAGTCAGGAAAGACTCAATCACAACTTCTAGGATCAGCTGATGGGCTGAACCTGTCCTCTCCCCCACAGGAATGTCCACTGGGTAAGCACCATGTTCCATGAATGAGTATCTCAGGCTAACTTTTGTTATGGAGTAGAGCTTGTTATGTTATGGAATACATATTGCTTTGAATATGTTTTTGCAGTCAGATACTATCACCAGCAATCCTTGAACCTTAACCTGTCTCAATTTTATTAACAGAGTCTTATTCCATAAATTCTAAGCCTGAGTCCATCAAGGGGGCTGGCAGCCACTGGCAGTGGGGAACACATTGAATAAAGGTGTGGAGACCCAGGTGGGATCACTGTTCGGTGCAGGACTGCCCTCTGACCTAGCACCATTCCATGAAGAGTCCCCATAATGGGACACTGACAGACTGGTCTGACACAAGGGTCTCAGACTAATCAAGGGTTTGAGGAGATCTCCTGTTTTCATGTGACAGGGGCTTGTTTGGTTTTACAGTTGGTTGGTTGGGTTTGGGGTTTTTGTGTTGATGTTCTTTTGGAAGGAATTAGGTGGGCTTTTTTTTTTTTTTTTTATATGAACCCACCTTCTTAATGGAGAAAAAAAAAGAGCTTTTATACAGACAAACAAGGGTTTCATTTCAGGAGCTGTTTCAAATGTCTGCAAAACTGTAGCAGAACTACTGTGACAGAATAACATTAAGAGAAGATTTTTCAGGTAACAACTCCAATTTAACATTACAGATAGCTTTTTCCTCCAACATTAGCTCGCATACTAATGTCTTAACCATTATTCTGTAGTACAAAAAGTTCACAATTAAAAGTTGGCAAAACTTGCACATTTTTAACTGGCTTATGTAACAATACAAATTACAACATGGTAATTGTTTCTAACATCCAATTATTCTTAACATAGTTACTTTACTGATTCTGACAAACCATTATTAGAGACTAAAAAAAAAGTTTAATTTTTATGCAAATGTTACTTACCCTGGCCTAAAGTCAACAGTTACTAGCAAACACTTCTTTTTGCAGACATGCAATCACCTCATATCCCTAACTATTTTCAGGAAATATTTGCATTTTCCTCTTTCCATCTAAAAATTGATACTTTCTTCCCTATCCCTATAACACAAAAGCCACTTCAGTTTGCCCTTAAATTCCAACTGCTTCAAATTTTTTTTTTAATAGACTTTAAAATAGAATCCTTTCCCAATAGCAGAAATCATGAATTCCACACAGACTACATTAAAAATAATATCCCTAACATCCCAGGTTTATAGTGTGAACTGAAGCTGAAAGTTTACTGTTTAAAAAAAAGTAATGATTAAGAAAGATCTCACTCAATTCAAGCTTCCAGGCTTTGGCCTCTGTGAAAGTTCCTTTCCTTCCCCCTCTGAATTTTGGAGATAAAAATCCATCAAGCAATAAAGCAATGCGCAGCTCTTCCTCTCTCTGCCTGTTTTCTCAAAAGGCTACAACAAAAATAAAGGTGAAAAGTACAGAGACAAGCAATATGAATGACCAGAAGCAAGAAGCACATGATGTCCCTTTTCTAAATGCCAGAGCAGATTGAAGAATCTTAGAAGAAAGAAACAATATGCCAAGACTGATACTATGTTGTTCATGTTATCATTTTGCTTAAACAGGAAATGGTATTTCACTGTTCTTACTTCCTACAATAGTGTAAATACTGGTAAGACTGGCCCTCACAACAAACAGCAGATACTGTTTTACACAATACTTAGCTAAGCTGTTAACTACCTGCTGCAAAGCCATAGAAGATAAACCTCCACTTACCTGGGTTCAAAAATAAAATGAATTCCCGGAATAAAGTCTCATGAGAGTTTACTACATCTAGAAAACACCTATTTGAGGATATTTGAGCCATATATTATAGACGTATGTTATTTCTCAATTGAGAAACTTCAAGTAAATGTTGCAGCGTGTTTGCCTGTACCTATTTTCCTCTCCTGAAAACTATTGTTGGCCATTTGCCTTCTGGCCAAACCTACCAAGATCAATCTCACATTTCAGCACAAGGTCCTGCAGCAGTGAAACCTACATTTGTCCAGACACCTCAGTTCCAGAAGTGCTAAAAGCATACTTCAGATACTTCAATAAAAGCTTATTAACAGACCTCACTGTGAAACATAAGGGAGGAAAATATTTTTCATTTCATGGGAAAGAATTCTCATGCACAGTGCAATCTTGACTGCAAAATGTCTACCTCTATCTTTTTTCCCCTTCTCACAGCAGAAAAAGTTAAAATATTTTAAGTCAGGTGTATGGATAAGCCATGGAAAATACTTTCTAAAGTATTTTCTGCTCTGGTTCCATGTGCCTTTTTAAAAGTATTTGGGTTTACCACTGGAATAAGTTGAGAAAGGAATTTTAGATTTTTAAATTCTCACCAAGAGTCAAGCAGCATTCAGAAACCATCTTCTCTAAATGCTTAAAGAAAACACCAGCAAAAAAGATACAGCTGCAAGATTTTTCATCCTAGTAGAAGTCAGCATTTATGTAAAGTCACTCTTAACAAGCAAGTTTCTTGGTGAGCTCAGAAACATACACAAAAAAAAATCCCAGCAGAACCCAGAGCACTCAGAGATGACTCCTAACTCCATTCACCTCCTCAACAACACTAATAAAATATGTAACTCCCTCTTGCCCCCTAAGTGACTGAATCCAACTGTCCTTACTATCTCTCCTCATTCTGAAGAGTTAACAAAAACTCTTTTATTTGAAATTAAATACAAAGACTGGAATAAACCAGTCTTGACACAAGCAAAGGATGAGACATCCCTGTACCAAAGCCCTTTATAACGGCAAAGAGTAGAACGCTGTATTTATCTGAACATTTATCACAAGGTTTGCTCTTAACTGATACTTATGCTTTAGCACAGGCTTTTTTCCTCCCCCCCCCCCCCGATTTCTACTGTCTGTAATTTCAGTGACTCATGCAGAAACAGAGAACAAAACTCTGGAAAAGTAGTTGTTAAAATGGAAGCAAGTCAGCTGAGAAAGACTTCAGGTGTCAAAATACCACTGCAGCTGGAAAATTCAAAAACACGCATACAGATAAGACACAGAGATACAGACACAAACATTATCTGAAAAGAGGCAGAACTCCCATTTTTCTACCATGCATTTGTTTACAACGCCTGTACAGCAAATCCAGGTGAATGGGGGCACATCAGAACCTCCACACATGCCCTGCACACCAGACAGATCTAGCAAGGCTGAAGTGGTGAATTCAGCATGCACAGTATATGCAATATGTATACTGCATATACAGTATGCTGTATATGCAGCGTACACTGCTATGGATCCAGAGTTATCTCTCCTTGTGCAACTCTGCAGGTTTGTTCTTGTACCTGAAATCCCACAGAGCTCTGTCAGAGACACATGCAGGTTAAGTCTGCATTCCCTTGCACCTGGAATTCCAGACACAGCCTGCAGCGACAGATCACTGGCTTTCTTTCCCGACTAAAGAAGCTATCAGCTGTGCCACGTTATAACTATGCAAATATTAGCATGGCTTCGAGGTTTTATTTTTTCTGAGCCACTGCTTCTCCCTCACCCTTTACCCTTCTCTCTTTTCTTTTCAACAGCAGAATAAATATGATTGGAATCCAGTAAATTCACTGATTATGGAGGTATTCAGGTCTATTTCTTCAAAAAGACCTGACTTTTCCTGTATTGCTCTTTTCACTCTATTGTTTACATTGGCTTAGCAATTCTTCCCATTCTTTTCTTTGACAAAAGAAGTCTATGCTATTGTAGTTTCAGTATGCTACCAACAGCATTTACTGAAATCTGCAGATTTATTTTTCTCTCCAAGGACATGCTTTCAAAAGAGGAAGGTCTAACTCAGTTTTAAGGTCAGATTCCAATTCTCTCCATTACCAATACCAACTGTGTGGGTTTGCTTTTTTTACCCTTTTAAGCATTTCATTCAACAAGCTTGTCTCCAGGACTCTTCAAGTTGAAAATTCAGAATATTTTTCTTTAAATCTTTTCCCTTGTAAACTCATCCACGTTGAACGCAAAGTGCAATTTGCCCCAACACATTTATGAAACAGTATCTTTTTGGTGAAAGACATTGATGCTTTTAGAAGTATGTTTGGGGCATTTTGCTTTGTCTTTTTTAATCATGTCACCCTGTCTGAAAAATATTGTTAGAAATATTCACTACCTCCTCATTTGGAAGACTGTGTGTTACATACATAAAATAACTACTATATTCTCTTTTAATTTAATTTAGAAACTCATTTGACCAAAGTCTGTATCTTTTCAGAGAGCAATGGGGAAATCAATGCCACTTTGTGTTGCTCTGTAAGTCTTATGTCTCTGAAACAGTTTTGTTATGTCACAATTATTCCACAGCTGAGAATGAAATATAAGAAACACATCCCAGATGTACAGTCTCTAACAGCTGTGACATGTATTGCACTGTTCATATTGCATGAAAACATTCTTTTCTTTCATTTATAGCATCTGAACAGTGAATTAGTAAATGCAACTACAGAACTGCTTACACATATTTTCAGGTTTCCAACTGTTCAATATACTACAGGATACAGAAGTGGTGGGCAGAGAGAGACGCGCTTCATTTACCAGAAATATGCATTGGATGTGACAAATTTATCAAGACTGAAGTGCAGCTGCTGCCTAAAACATCATGCATTTTGGGAAAACTGATTTGCATAAACCACTGGAAAAGGTATCCCACTGCTTTTGGCCGCCACAGATAACTAACCTTCAGGATCCCTGCTGTGCACACCACAATGACAGGTCTTTAGAAGCAGCTCTGCCACCAGAGGAGAAAGTTACAACTGATTTCATATAAACAAATCAAGCTATGTTTTAATGATGCAGTTAACCTCTAATAAAATTTGGGGAGAGGGAAAGTTTCTTCCCTCCTAAACAACCTAGAATGAATAATCTAAACATCAGAAAAGTCAGCAAACGCTACACAAGCACAGTTCAGAAGCTCACTGTGGTTTTTTCTTCTTTGTGTATACAATTAAAATCGTGAGGCAATAGCCTATTTTGATTTTGTGAAACTATTTTAAAGACAAAGCTGAACTCCAAGTAAGATCAAAGCCGTCTGCCACCAAACCATGAAAATACTACTTCAGAAGCGTACATTTATAAAGCATAATGAATGTTCCTGGGAGAAATTTTATTCTAAACCCTGTAAAAGAAGAACAAACAGATGAGACAATGGCAGCGGTACACTTCATTAGAAGACTGGACAAGGCAAGCCAAACTCCAGTTCAGGACACTGCTGGCAAAAGACACACACGGTAGATAATGTCAGGACAAGTCCAGCCTCAAGCAGCCAGAAATACAAAGGAAATCCTGTCGATGTTCAGTGGATAAACAACACAGTCACAGCTCAGCTCACATGCTACAGGAAGTTATGTGACAGCTGCTACTGGCCGGTGGGAAACTTCCTCCATGCTGAACACTCAGCTCTCTCAGCTGATTGACAGCTCAGCTCCAGCATAGCAGGTTCTGTGAAACTTCCCTTCTTCCTCCCTGACAGTTTGGCTTCTCCACAGCTCCCTCATGGCTTCAAGTTCTCATTCTCTTCTTCAAAAACTCCTCACAACCAGTATCTATGGTACTTTTGCCAGCTCACTGTCTGCAGCAGCCTCCTGGCTAATAATGAGCTGCTCCTGCTGTTATCACAGATTTTCACACAAGCAGTTTGCAGAAGAGTCTCTCTTCCTCCAAACCACTGTTTTATTTTTTACATGGACAAGAACTATCCCTGCTCCTACCAGAAGTCAATCCAGACAAGAACATGAGTGTCATCATGACAGGTTAATCCTTCTTTCAAAAATTACTTTTCTACTTCATAGTTGAAAGTACGATCTGCTATTTTTTTTTTCTACCAAACACATCCTTGAAATAATATTAACTACATTTCCCCCTCTGAACTGGTTTTTTCTTCTTATTAGTGCAAAGAAGAAAGATATGCACATAAAACACGTCCTTATTATTTTCACTGTAGCACTATACAAGTGAATTCAAGCAAATTCAAAAAAGAACTGACCACGTGATTAATTATTTTAATGTGAACACTACTGAATTACACTAAAAACAAACAGAGGCAGTTCAGCTTCACAAGAAAAAAAATAATATGGAAAAGAGAGGACTATATATTAGACAGTTCTGCAGATGTTCCGTTATCAAACCTATTTACATGCACATATAAGGAAGGGAAGAGATGAAGCTCTAACAGCTTTATTGAAACTGCAGTGCCACAGGCAGTAACAAAAAACGTAGTTCAGGAGAAGGCATCATTATGGAAAGGCAAACTGCTTATGAACTCTTAGTAGTACTCACTCATTCACAGATGAAAGTCAACTACACGGAAATTTTCAGGTTTTAAAACCTTCACTAAGTTTTTAGGAGATACTTCCACATTCCCATCCCAGTCCGTCAGGCAAATCCACAACTCTCTAGTAAAAATTCACTTTATGTCACAACTGAACACCAGTCTTTGAGAACGTTAAGAAGCAAAAACATAGCAACAGATAAAAAGTTGCTGTCTTCGGGGAAAGATTTTTACTATAGCATAATGTGCAATATAGCAGACTTATAGCTGCTGACGGAGCCATACATTTCAGGTTCCAGACTTCTTTGAGTTGAAAATGTGAGCAGTAATGTTACAATACAGCAGTTAAGCCTAGTACAAAGGATAAGAAACTTTAAAAACTGGAGAAGTACTCTGGGTATGTATTTATAACGGTGGTAAAACACTCTTTTCCTAGATCACATTTAAAAACCTCAAGGCAACAGCCTTAACTATAGATTAAGAACACTAGCTATAACTACTATAACAGATTATAAAGAGCTATCATCTCCTTTGAATACCTAAAGTCCTACCACCTTCATTTGAGTTGTCCTAATAGATAAGAGTCTGTGCATCTGATGGATCTCTGAGAAGGGGCATGAATTCCAGTAAGAGATAGCAGAGACACAAGAGTCATCAATATAAAAGAAGCTGAGAAATAATATGAAAAGAAGTAGGAAAACATTACAATCCCTGTTGTGCAAAAACATATTACTTAGTAATGTCCATCTATCACAATACTAATTTGAAGCCAATACCATTTACAGACACCAATGTGTCTCAGTATTTCAGATTCTTTCGCAAATAGGGAGCTGTTTAGCTTACTTAAATCACAGACTTTTGCAAGAGTCTCATGAATACATAAATTGCCTGCTTAGACAGAGAACTCCTGAACAGTTCCGAGTAACCCCAAAAGATATAAGCTATAAAATATGTGCCAAAAATGAGAAAGAAAAGGATATCTACCCATTTGAGACTTTTTACAAGCAGATACAGGGAAAAAAAAAGCATTTCCTAATAAGATGTCCCAAAAAGGAAAAAAAAAAATCATCTATTTTTTTCCTCTATTTGTTATGTCAGTTCTTCTTTGATTGACAAGACCTCAAATTTTTGTGACACTGCCCTTTAAATGCCATCCTAAATGTAAATGACATCTGCAGGTACAAGAAAAAACACCTGCTTTATGCCTACAGAATGCACTAACCAAAGGAGTTTTCCTTTCAGTAGGTATGTAGAATTTACTGTCAGCAGCTGAACTGAAGGACACAGTTGAGCAGTTACAACACAACCTTTACAAAACATTTCGTATGGGTTAGGAAATTCTTCATATATAGCACTTGTACTTGCATTCATGTTGGAGGGGATGCACAGCAAGCAACTGTGTCAGTGCTCTTTCCCTGGCTGTAGATGGTGCCTATTTACTCACCTCACCCATTCCATGCACAAACAAGGCAGCACCTGCTATACAATCTCATGGTTTTCCTCTTCCAAATTCCCCTAGAGATGGAAGAACTGTGAGCACAGAGCAATGTAGTGAATTGCCATGGGGAAGAGTGTCACCTCACAGAGCTCCAGCTGGGAATCAAGTCCCTTATTGCTCAAAGTGTGTAGTGTACATGGACACAGTATGGTAAATTCAAAACGGTACTTCATCTTAAACACACACACAGACGTATGTGAAGACACAGAAGATGCCTCCACCAAAATCGTTTCTGATCAGCAGGGTGTCTGAGCTGCAGGAAACTGAGCAACGAAGGCAGCAACAAGGTGTTCTTCAAGCAAGGCCACTGGATCAGGCTGCACTCTTAGAAGGGCAATGCCATCAGCGGATCTGTGTCAGTGATCTCACCACATGCACCAAGCAACCAAATACCCTGAAATCTGCTGGTATAGACATTGCAACTAAGAATTTTCAGGAAAAACAAGGATCTAAAATAAATCACGAGAAAGCAGCCTCTTCTGCAACTGTAAGAAAAAACACCACAACCTTCTGAGGGATACACCCTATTCCCCAAATGCAACAGTGTGAAATTCCAAAAGGAAAACCAAGACAGTCCTTTCCCGACTCAGAATCTATTTTTCTGATTTCAAAGTTCATCAACACAGATTGATTCACTCTCACTGCTTGTCCTGAGACCCCAGTAATTACAAGCTACATAAACTAAAGAGACTGTGTGGTAATGCTGCAACATTTTTTCTACCAAATACAACACTGGGATTTTTGTAATGTTTTGCAATGTTTTGCTTTTGTTCAGAAGCATATTAATTACAGTCACTACTTACAACTTTTTAATGTTCTGTGGGAATGAATAAATGTTGTCATAATCTTGCTCAATCTGTTAATTTACAACAAATTATTTCTATTTACTGTTTTCTAATATGAAGAAAACTAGCACACTTATTTAAATGGCATTTCATAACAATGACAACATATCTACAGAATGTCAGTAATTTTATCCATACTAATAAACTCCTTAAAAAACAAATGACAGAGCTAAAAGGACAATAAACTGAGAAAAAATTACTAAGAACTTCAATTCTCCTTGATTCACGTGAAACAAGAATTGCCAGAAGCCTTCATAAAATAGTAAGAAAATTTTACTTTATACAACTTAAATCTATTTCATTAGTATATTATTTTCATTAATAGATATTACCATCAGTTCATATTTAATTTAATTACGTTAACAAAATATTGATTTACAGAGTATATGTAACAATAATATGTGAGCAATCAGTTTTGTAACAGAGAAACAGTTTTAGAAAAAGTTATATCAAATATAGAGTATATTTTTATGGTTCTATAAGTATAGGGGATGTGTGTATATAGGGGTTGATCTCATCCTCATTTTGTAGTTGTCTGAAGACAAAAACTTCAAAAGATATACAGTATTGTCTATTCTGCAATCTGGGGGATAAAAAGCATGAACCTGAACATACCTGATCCTAGCACTGGAAAAATCTGTCTGCTGTATGAGAATAAAGATTCAAAATATATACTTTCATCAATAGCAGACAAAACTAAGTTCTTACCCTATAACTTCACATCTTTTCTACTAGATCACTAGTGAAATACTTTATTTTAGCTGTCATCTTGCCTCTTGGCACATAAGTCAGTTTTGTAAACAACAAACTAAAATAAAAACCAAAACCAAGAACAAATAACCCTTCAGAAACACAAGGAGCCTATTTATGACCAACAATAGATCATAACCACATTTAAGACAACCATTCTTCCCTCTGTCTCACATTCTAACCTTTAACAAAAGAGAAAGATTGGAATACATTCAACCAATTTTACAAACCCTGCAATAATTTCTCCTCATGATCCTTTTACCTTATAGAAAAGGATGAAATAAGTGTTTTCACAACTTAACTAAACCACTAAATGTGTTCCAAATACTATCAACAAATAAAGGAAAGCATTAACTATCATGAAAAATCTTCTTTCTGTTCAGAGATGACAAAACTGGTAAATATTTAGGAAAAGTTTCAGCAGAGTAACAAGATGAATTGAAAAACCTTATTCTAAAAGCAGAATTGCCCAAATGAGACTCATTATACCTTGAAGCGAAAAGCTTAACTCTAATAGTGGAAGACTACAAAAAAAAAATCTATCAGCTCCTCTAAAACCCTTCCCTCTGAAGTAGGGCTTCAAAGTCCTGTTGTAAAATACCAAATAATGAAATCTGTCCATCACTTTATGAGCATTAAACAATATGCTTCAAAACTAATTTCATAATTGAAGTGTCTAAAAGAAACACTCTAAAAGCAAAAATTCTTCTAATTAATATACAGAACATAAATATGATGTTCAAGGAAGACTCTCTTATAAAACTTTAGATTAAATTTACAGTAAAATAGCCTTTTTTGCTGAAATGAAACAGTAGGACCTAAAGTTTGTATATACAGCTTTTTATAATTCTTACCAAGTTGATCAAGAATCAGCAGCTAGAAGAGTAATGATTCTGAAGATATTGACTGCTTAAGCATTAAATTACTTCACAAAACAAATCCAGAAAAATGTATTTGCTTCCAGGGACCTAAACACCCGTATTACTCATTTCTTAACACTGGCTGTTTTCACAAACCAATTAAAGACCTGTACTACACATGTGAAAGTCTCAGCAGTTTCAGGTCAGAAAAGTCCATGTTCCCTCTAATATATGTAATGGAGCCAAGAACCTCTGAAATCCTTGCTGTCCTATTAAAGACCAAAATGATTCCACAAATGGCACAAAGCAAAGCAGAAAATGGTAACTGGTCAAGTCAAGACCATAGATACAAACCTGCTCTTGATTCCTGATAATAACCAATAGTAGGCTGCCACACAAGGAAACAAATCATGTATTAATCTAAAAATTATTTCTCTGAGTTAGTATCTACTGATGCATCCTTACCAAGCTTCAGGTAACAGCAAAGCATACTCATGTGGTGATGTAGTCTCTGGAAAATTGGAGAGAATTGCCTGTCTGTGTGGAAGTAAAGCTGATCCATGGAAAGTGAACAAAATTTCCAGGGCTCTGACATTGCTTTCCTAAAGAACAGAATAGTAAAATGCGGAGCATAAGTGTGATATAGACTAAAAATGAGCAAGAAAGTTTAGGTCATACAATACAACAAAAAGTTAATTTTTAAATTTTCTTTATCAACAAAGAAAACAAGGTCAGGGTCACAGCATTTATTTATTTAAAATCAAAGACACCACCTCTTAAATTTCCACTGAGATTCAAACAAGTTCAAAGGGAAGAGGAAAAAGCACTTAAGTGCAAAGAGCAATACCAAAACAACATTGCATTCTATCAACATAAATATTAATACCCGAGCATAAGTTCTTGCTGAAAGTACAATATTTTGATTTCTGAACTTCTTAAAGAATTCTCCATCATAATGCTGCTCAGCTGCATGAGGCCCTCCAAGGATTTCCTTAAAAAAAAAAAACAAACCAAAAAAAAAATCAAGACTGCTTTTTATGCAAGATTTACAAAAGCATCAAAAAGTCTACACATCTTTTTATCCTGGGATAAGCAAGTAGGAGATATATGCTGAAACATATGCTGGGGTTTCCATTTCAATTTGGAAAAAAACAGATGCATTTTTGGTTGATGAGCTAAGACAATTTTCTGCCTTATTTTAATTAATGTTTAGGCATCATTAGTTACAGAGTTGTGGTAAAAGCCATAATGGGAGTGTGTGCATTGCCAACTGCAAAATTAAAATTTAAAAACTCAGTAAAGTACAGTTTGACATCCTAAAAAGTTTCACATTGGTAAGCTCAGGAAAGAAAAAGATCTGTTGGAGAACCTGCACAAAATTTGCCAGTTTGACTGACAGAGAAATCACAGTAATCCTGCCTGAACGCTACATCTGATGTTATTGCATAATCTCATTTCCTGCAGACACAGGAGTTTCAAAGCAGGCTTTTGCCCAACTGCACCTCTCAGGACTAGAAGCCATCCTTTTGAAACAGTGAACAGGAGAAACACAAGTACTTCAATAGAAAACATCTTACTTTTCTCCAGTGACAGACTGTAGCATTTCCACAAGGCTATAAACATTAATACCAGAATAAATAACAAAAAAGGCTAAGATGGTGAGATGTAAAAGTTGCAGGAATAGCTATAGTGTGAGAACTCAGAAGAACTCACCTCGTAGGTCTCAAGGCGATCAAGGTAAGTTAACAGCTTCAGCCTGCTACGGCAGAGCTCCTTCTGCTCCAGTGTCAGCCTGTGTTCAGAACAGGAATTTTCACATTTGCCGTTAATATCTTATGTCACATGCATATGAAGACAGAGGTTACACATTTTAATGACTTTTTGCACTGGGATATATCAAGAAATTAAGTAAAATCAGAACTTTGACACAATATAATGCCAAATAAAATCTAAACCACTTTTCTAGTAGGAATAATATATAGAAGAGCAATTAATTATGTTTTTTCAACTGTGTAGTTATTATAAACCTATTAATTCTGAGTAAAATATTTCATTTACTTTGAGAAGTTTACTGATAATAGCAGTTCTTGACGCTTCTTGGCCTCTTTTTCCTTTCTAGTATCCATTTCTTCGTCTGGTGACAAAAGGTCTTCATAGGGAATTTCAATGTCCACTTCCCCTGGTAAGATAAATCTGGAAGACAAAAATCAACAGTACAAGCAATGAAGAGGGGGGAAAAAAAATGTGAACTTATTTTTGAAGAGACATATTAAAACAGGCTTTTATCTATGTTTTGACTAAAAATCTGCATATTTCTAGGAAAATACTGAATTTTTGTGTTGTAAACAAGCAGAGTTTTGTTTGTTGTAAACAAACACTCCCTCCCTAAAACAAACCAAAACCAAACTTATAAAAGTTTCTATATTCCACAGCCAGCAGTGGGACTGGCAGCAGCTCTACAGCACACAGTGGTAATAGAAGACTGAAGAAAAAGAAAGAACAGCCTCTTCCTATTTCTACCACCAGAAACATAACACTGAGGAGAACTGTCTCTACTCTGTCTTGCTGCTGCTTGACCCATTCAATTACGACATATAACAAAAGATATTTATAGAGTTAGTTGCAGCTTTCAGAAGCAACAAGGGAAACAGATTCTCATAGTAAAATATTGACATGATAAATTCTCTCTGATAAAGAAATTACAGGGAACATATTTACAATGAACACCGTATTTTATATATATATACAGAGGTAAAATGTATAGGTACTTAGTGGACATCTATAAAATAGTCTGAGTCAAAGCATGACCTTTCTTTATGTCCTGTGAAAGCTTCTCAGTATTTTCACTAGCGGTTGACAAGAAAAGAATTTTACTAAATTACTATAAAATACTTAATACACCATTCTTTAAAAGGAAAACTAACAAAAAAAATGCTCTTCCCAAACCTGCCACCATCTTCTCCTTTCCCTATGGCCACAAGAGCCTCCAAGTCTGTGCCTTTCAAGCCATACTGAAGCAGCTTCTTAGCAGCATCTGCATTTTCTGGAACTCTTTCCAAGCACTCATGAAGAACCCATGTACGTTTCTTGATTTTGCTCTGTCCAAGAACAAGAGCACAGACACAATGTTACATGGTCCAATCCAAAGCAAGGGAACCACAGGTGACTTTAACCAGGTTAAAGTTTCCTCAAGTATTTCTTCCACTTATGAAGATGTCAAGCTCCTCTGGTGACTGACAACGCAAACCAACAAAAGAGATGAGAACACAATAATCACAATTCCCTCAGAGTATATGAGCAGAAAAGGGCACAGAAATATCAGATGATCTCGCAGAAGTTCCACAACAACTGGAACAGAAGTTATTATTTGTACTTTCTAATTAATGTCACTCCTTTTTACACTAAATAAAATGTGATGGATTGGGGGCAAAATACATGTTTTATAAACCAAGTGTATATATTCCACAATAGTACTAGAGTCATTTTCAATACAAGCCTCTTCACATGCCAGTAAGATTCTGTGACAGAAAAGTCACCGGAATTAAGAAATGTATTTGCCTTATCTGCTGATCCTCGGTTGACATTACAGATCACATACAGAATGGCTGAATTTTGCCATTCAGTCAATATCTGACTTGAAAAAAATTAGATTACATTTCTCTTGATCTCTTGTAATACTTTAGCCTAGACTAACATACTTATCTATACTACTATATATACGCTAATATACCTATATTACTAATACTGTACTAATACTAAACTCTATGTTGCTATTCTGTACTGATCGTATATTTCTATTACTAATACTTTACCACAGCCATGAGGCTGTACAACTTTGACACCATTCTCCTGCTGAGTTAGAAGTCTTTTTTCTGAGCCAAAAAAGCCCCATGCTGAATTCTACTGAAAAGCTCAGTTACAGTTTGCAGTTACAGTCACTGTAAATTTTCTTATTAAAACTTTCCGATATAGCTACTGATACCACCTTTACCTTCCCAACTCATTTTCTATAATAATTGGAAGTTTAAACAGTTGATCTTTCAAATTATTATTCCTCATTTGCCAAGCAATAATCTACTGCTGCATGTGAGGGAAGAGATTACACACAGAAATTGTGTTGCTATTAACAGAAGTCAGAAGATATTCCGAAAGGAAGACTTTTAGTAAAATGCCAAGGTTTCTAGATCAGGCCTTCAGTTAAACTGCTCTCTTACACATGACATGAAATGAAATTTGCAGGACAATTCTTCAAACTGCCACCAACTCAGGTTGCATAAATTAGAACACAATTGAGAATTTAATTTCTGTAAAGATAACACATTCAGTCTGATAAGAGCCTAAAAAAAAAAAAAATAAAAATCACAGAACACAAACGCACCAAGTAGTCTTGAATTGAAGCAACATTAACAGCCGACTTCCTCCACTGTCTTTGGTACACAAGATCAGAATCAAGGCCATATGTTTGAGCTAAAGACAAAGCTTCCCCATATTCTTCATTATCAATCTAAAAAAGCAAACACATAAAAATCGAAGTAATTTTCATATTGAACAATGAATTGTTAATGCTGTGCATTGAAAGAGGTAGAGGGATAACTACTGTGGGATGCATAAGCAGGTAGGAAAGGGAGTGGTTCAAGATACAGGTAAGTAAGACTCAGATGTGATAGACACCTCTGGAAAATCAGAGATTTCTCCCTCAAATAAAAGGAAGATGCTATTTAGGTAACATCGTATTAGTCATACATCATATTTAGTCTGACATCAGCATTCCCTGGGAACTGTAACAGTTACAGAGTACACTGGTTTATCACCAGAACAACTGCAACGGCCTAGACAAAGCAGTCTGTCCAAGAGCTCTAAAAACAAAGCAGTATCTGTTTGGCAAGAATGAGTCAGAGGCTTAATCTGTACATATATCTGAAAAAATATGCAAAACATTCACAGAGTTTAACCCACTTCTGGGCCAACAAGAAGTTACACTGATTCCATTCAATATATTTGCCAAGTCTGTCACTATATGCAAACACATGACTACATGTCTCAAGTCTAGCCAAGCCAGTGATGCACAGTGTCTCCCAGGGCAAATATCACCTCATTTCAGTTATTACAATGCTAGTTTTAGAAAAGGATCCCTTTGATCAGGTGACAGCACACTCAACTCCCAGTTGAGAGAATCTCAGAAATACATGCCTAAATCCTTTTGTCAACACAGTAAGAATTAAAAGAAAAATAAAAAGCTCTTTCTAAAAAAAGCTGATTAAGAGAAACATGATTTTCCCTTCTAGACTTACTTTTCTCTGGTACAGTTCCTCTGGAGTCGTGGATCTTAAGCTGACAAGGCGGAAATTCTTTGTAATAGTACGTGGTCGTTTCCGGGGAGGAGCAAATCGTTCCATTTCTGTCACGAAGTACAGGCCTTGCTTTAGGTAGCTGAAATATCTGTCCTTAGCAGAATTTTCATCATCTGAGTCCGAGTCATCTTCTCCCTCATCTTCATCACCAGGCCTGCTCTCCAAGCGCAGTCTTTTTGGAACAAGTTTCACCTCACACTGCACAGAAAACATGAACAAGAAGCATCCACCTAGTAGACATAAACTAGTTTAGTAACAACTGAGTACATCTCTACTTCCAGGACTTCAAAATTCAGAATCAACATCCTCCTTCCCTCTCTCCTTTAAACCCTTTGTTTCTCAGTTTGCTTAACCTGTTCCACAAACCCTGACTGCATCTGTCTCCTGGATCTGAGGCTTCACCTCTCACCTACGGAAGTGAAGGCTTCTTAGTCACCTGTCTTTACACTACACCTCCTGCACCAGCCAAGAAGGGCAAAACAATGGAGACATCTTCCCACGCTTTCTATAGCTTACTGAAGCATATAGGAGTGTTTTCAACTCTCAGCTATTCAAATAAGGTTGTCTGTTCAACACAATCCCAGAGTATATCCTTAGGCTGTAGTATGCCAGTCACTGGCTGTATATATTATTTCCATAATAGTACAACTTTTCAAAAACATACCAACAAGCTTTGGTGTGCACTGAGATTTTCTGATTCTAATGTTAACCTTTGATTAAGCTGTTTAAGATCTATTTCAATATAAGCTTTAGAAAAGAGTAATTTTTTCAGTTTTAAAGAAAATTGGTGATTAACTTTATTCATTATATTCTACTCCCTTCTGGAATCCTCCTAAAAATAAACAAAAGATGTATCTCTTTACATGGCTCTACCTTCATTGTGTTCCTCACGTCTAACTGAAATGTGTTCACTCTTTCTTTATGAGCCGTGCATTTCAGAGTAGAAGAGGGATGGTTGCAGTGTTCTTCAGATGCACTAACATATAAGGCAAGGTTACTGTTAACACAAATTCTGTTCTGTTGCAAGTTTCCTCTCATTGAGACTCAACCTTCTACTCTCCACAAGTTATTTGTTGTTTTATCAAGTTTTTCTTTGAACAGCTAAGCTGCAGCAAGTTCAGAAACTCCCTGCAATGTCTATCTACAGATAAGGAAGCAGAATCACTTTTCCTGTTAGTTACATCTACTCTTTTAACCTCCCTACCTTAGGACCACATATAAAAAAGCAAACTGTTAACACTGCACTCCAAAAGGACACCTGCTTGTGCACATTCCTCACCTCCAGACTCAGAAATCCTCCATCATGAGCTGAAGTGACCTGAGGAGAACTCTCAAACCATTCACAGGCCTTTCCCAACAGGTTTCTTAACGTCTTGACTGATGACACAGTCAACGCACCAGAGCAGCGAGCAAGGATGACAGAATTATCTGCCCACCAATTTACATCTATCAATGGGTAATAGGATTCTTTATCTAAAATAAGAATGCACCATATAAAGAAAGATAATGTTAAACCTCAGGTAAGAACAGAGGAGACTTTCACTACGAAGAAATACGGTTTAATCTGACAGATATTTATTGTTATATTTGCAACCTGGTGTTGTATTTTCTATGAATTATCTTTTACTAAACTATTTTTGTATTAAGTACAGGTGTTGAGAACAAAAAAGGTCACTTATTTACAAATATTATATATATAAATTATTTGGAAAAAATTCACAGTAAACTGACATACTTGCATGAAAAGTGACAGACTTTTGACCTTTGATGATGATCTACTTCATTACCTATCAGGCCATCCTCATCATGACAACAAACTAATACTAATGAAAATCAGAAAAGGCTACGCTGCTTCTGAGGACAAGTAAACATATCAACATATTTCAAGAAGAGGTTGTTAGGAATATTAAACTAAAAAACCAAATAAACAAAAACGTCTGTAGGACTGAGGATGGAAGCTGTGGCATTTCTAGTCACCATCTTTATTATACTAACTGGGTGTTTGGATAAAACGTTCATCTGAGAGTGGGCTCATTTTGCTCCCCACACATCACTTTCCATTCGTCTGATGAAAACAATTTTTCCCCAAACAGCACTAAGAAACAGGTCAGATTATTCCTTTTTTAATAGTGCTTAATCAGCAGCTTACCTGCTGAATTAACCCAAAGACAGAATCACCAAGGAAAATATTACATAGAAATAGGAATCTTTTAATAATATAGATGTGTACAAGCAGCAGCAAATGGATCATGGGATTGCTATTGACCTCTGCACTCTTGAACAGCCATGCAACAACCAGGTGCTAAATGGCTGCACAGATTGGCCTGAACTTTTGGAATACAATAGATACTGATGAGACAAATCCAGTCAGAGGGAAATTGTTTTAGAATTGTTTTCAGGATTTGAAACTGGTATCTTTAAATTACAGTAGCTTTCAAGATTTATTAGACATTCACAGGAAGAAAAAATTAAATCCTGTGCTAACTGAATTATCACTTCTTTATGTCTATAAATGCATTCCTAAGAGAGAATCTCAAAAAAAAAAAACTATTATGACACTCATTTAGGTCTGCCATGCTACAAATTCAAATCATGCAATTTTGGCAACATGATTGAGATTTAATTAAGCCGTTTCAGCCTTCATGTATTTGCATCTCTATTTTTAACTACACAGTTAAAATAATGATCTAATTGTACTGCATACCTCTTATTTTCTTTCTTTTTTCACTAGAGAGTCTCCAGTCTGGGTTAAGCTCATCATAGCCTGGCTAAAAAAAAAAAATTATATTCAAATAAATCTTTGTAACACAGAACCCATTTATTTACTCGGTTGCTGACCCACTTATTTTTCAATTAAAATTCTCCCTATAAATTCAAACTTTTCTCAACCATAAACATACAACTGCTGCAGTACCACTGTACTTTTCTACAGACAATTAAAAAAAAAAAAAAACCACATCAAAACCACAAGTCATGGCCTGACCAGCTTTAAATAGTAATCATACCCTAATGATTTCTGAAATAAACGTTTTCCAGCAATCAAAAGCCAAGCATTTGCTTTTCATGTCTATACACAGGACTGCAGGCACACAAAATAATTTCCCAAAGAGTCTGTGTAGTGGTCCTGTGTGACAGTCTAGCACAGTTCTGCATTTTCCCCAAGTATTTTCAGAATTATAAAGCCCCTTTCACGACTAGTGCAAGAAAAGCAGCAGCATTATTAATTGATGCATTGCAGGGTTTAGAATTATGTTGCAGTGCTGCTATTTTAAATGTGATTTAGCAGCGACAGAAATCCTGCCCTCAAGTGCAACCCAGTGGAAGTACAGGAAGTTGAAATAACTAAAGCACATTTGGGTCAAGCAGAAGGTATTTTTCAGACTTGATTTTCCAGAAGAAAGAGGAGAGCCTACTAATTAGAAGTAAGCATGAGGCCACTCTAATTTAATTTCACACATATTATGAAAATACACATTATATTTGGACATCAGTTTCATCTATAAAAAAAGTTTTGAAAACAGTCAAGCACTAAATATTCCTTTAAAATTCAATGAGAGTGATATGAAGTCCCAAATGCTCCTTCAGAATACATATTCATGGTTGCTAAAAAGAAAGAAAACTACAACTCACTATAAGCATCGTTGAGCAGAATTTGTCTGACATGTGTATTGAAAATAGACATAAATAGATATGCAACACTTATCCCAACACTAGAGCAGAATTTCTTTGACCTTTCTTTGTTTGTTTTGGCTGCTGTTTAAAAATGCTTTTCTAAATAAGCCTGAAATTACATTTCCATCCCATTTGTTTGCCCTGTTTGGAACTGATATTCATTTATGTCTTGTAGGTTTTGAACATAACACACAGTACTTCAAGTGATGAAAAACCTTTATCTATTAGTCAAGAAATTAATGGGAGGAAAATCCAAACACTTCACATACTAGTGTGCACTGTTTCAGATTTTTCACTTTTCACAATGCATTTCCCCATTAAAATAAAGTTGTTTTTTTTTTTCTTTGAAAACTAATTAGCTTTAAATTCCCAGTGTTTAAATTCCCACAAGTCACATAAAAGTTTGCCACTGTCTGAGCAATTCCTAATGTATGTTCCCCTACTTAGTTTTGTAAACAACTCTTGTAGAAAGCATTGGACTTAATAGCAACTTGATTAAGAAAATATTCTACAGCATCATCTGGGACCAGGTAAATTTTGAGGGAGGAAGAGAATACACAGACATCCAGGAGAATTTGGTTTCAACCACTGAAAAAAAAATTTACCCATGTTAGCCTCTACTTCCTTTCTATAAAGGCACTTCAGTCTAATGGCATTGTAGTCTAATTCTAACAGTGTTACCTACTTGGCACAAAAATGCCTCATGAAAAAATCATTGCAACGTAATTGGTTTTTTTCTTAATTTTTCAAGTTTACAGTTTATGGGTATAACATAGAAAGATTATTACAGAAGTAAGTATAGGGCTCTTGGAAAACATGGAGCCGACTGGAAAGCCAGTATGGAGCTAACACACAGTTACGCAAACTCCTCTCACCTCCTACAAAAACACACTTCCAAAGGAGTAAGATACATAATCCAAGTTTCTAAACATGTACATTCTTCTCACCTGAGCAGTTTGGTCCCATTCTCCTTGTTGTCTGAGAGATGGAATAGACCAGATCGTCAGTTTTCCTGAGAAATGAATAGCTGCCAAAAGAGCTCCATCAGGAGAAAGATTCATCTTGAAAACTCCATCCTGCCAAACAATGATATCCAAGCAAGTACAAACATTATAAAAATATACACCAAGGAATATCCCAAAAAATGCCTCCAAACACATATATATATATATATTTTTTTTCCTATTTTAGGGAAACAAAAAATTGTACAATCTTCCACTCTGAAAAGTTAACACGCCTTAAATTAAAAATAAACGAAAAACCCCTTATTCTAAAAGAAAAGGATAAGAGATCAGTTGTGGCATGGAAGAGTAAAACCAACCTGCATAAAGGAAGAACACTACCTTAGCATGAACAAATGTTTAGGAATGTAAACTTCTGTATCAAGTTGTTATATGGCAAATAAAACCTGGAAGTGCAGCATTCCTAAGAGAACGCCCTGACAGCAATGCAGAGCTACTTGAGGGAAAACTCCAGATCATTCTCTGTACAGAAAAAACATTCAGCAGCCTCAGTTTCTACTATCCTGACTCTTTGGTCCACCCAAGGAAGACTATTACCAAACCACAGCTTACTACAGCTCTTCCTCCCGGGGAGCAAATTTCTGGATGGCATTATTACAAATCAAATTCTTAAATTAAAGGAAAAAAAAAAAAAAAGGGATACCAGAAATATAGACATTAAGAGATCTTGGAGGAGGAGCACATTGTTTCTTTCAGGACACTGAATCAGAATCCAAGAATCTCTTGAGAGACAAAAGACCAAGCAGTAAACATAGTGAATATCAGATTAAGTCTCTACAGATAAAATAATCCAACATTTGTAAATTAACTTCATCAAGGTTACAGAATTCTCCTGGATTAAGTTCTCCTTCAGCTCTAGATACCTTAAGAGACAAAACACACTTCTAACAAAATACCTTCTTAAGGATTCACGAAATTCTGCACATTTACAACTGGATCTGTACACTATTTCCACAAGACACTCTAAATATACACTTAAATTTTAAAGTCAAATTTAGCACCACTGCAAAGAATGGCAATTTCTGAAAATGTTTTAGATTTATTCACCCCTCTCCCAACAAAATTCTATATTTTCAGAAAGACCATTCAGTTCTTCAAGTGTCTCTGAAAGACAAAAGGATGCAGATACCCCAAAATTACATTGTTCATAAAATTCCATTTTGATAGTTCATTTTAAAAATGTTTTAATAAGGATTCATAGTTAAAATTGTCCAAGTTTGCAGCTAACCAATTTTTAGGCGAGCACCTCCCCTCTCAGAAAACACCCCAACATAAATGAAGCACAGAAAGTTTAGTTGACATCCATCAGTTAAGAAGTTTTAATGGCTTTTCTACAAAACATTATTGGTATGTAATATTTGAAGATAAAAATATTCCTTTCAAGTCAGTGTGTTTGTTTGGACTTGGGGTTTTTTTAATCGTTATTCTGATTTTATTTCTTAGGCTTTTTAAAGTTCTAGGTATGCCATAAAAGCAGTAACAATCAAGAAATCTATTTACTGTTGTACAGTAATTTGCAGCTGTTGAAACCACTCCTTAAATCCATGCCTAAAATGTGCTTTTAATTGAAAAGGAGAGCATTAAGGGGCTTTTAAAACCCATTAAGAATTATTTATTTTAGAAAATATTCATATTCTCTGACTATATTCTTAGGCAGCTGGAGTACTGCACTTTCAACTGTAGTTTGCCCAGGAATTGTACATGCCTTCTAATGGCAATTCTCTCTTTCAAGTCAATTTGCATGCACAAAGGACAAAGAACAAAAGATTGTTAAAGGACCTAGAAACACAGAGCTAAAATATATAACCCATTCAGATAACTGATCAGTGGTATACATCACAGATCTTGAAAGGAGGTAAATGTTTACTCAGCAGTCAGTAATAATTCTCTGGCTGTGAGATTTAGTTATCAGGTGGCCATTAACACACTCAAATTTATCACCCAAGCCCTCTTATCTATAAAAATTAATCAGTCCTTTGCCAAAGCAGACAATGCTGCCTCCATAAACACCTCATCAGCTTAAGGGAACCGCAAAACAAGATGCTGAGAAACTCAGCAGGCTGGCACTTCACATTTTTTAAGTGTCATTTAACAACATTAAGAATCAAATCCCAGTGTAGCCAGTTCTAATACACAAGTCCTCTAGCCGCTGTGTCTGTCCCATTTTAACCCTGGTGTTAATTTCACACTAGGAATAAAAACTATACCTTACATATTTAAGCAATAATCTCTAAAATTGGATCAAAACATTCAAGAATGAATAAGCTTTCACATTTCTTCATTAATTTAGTACTGGCAAGTACAATGAAGTTGAAGTTTAATACAGCTACCTGCAGCATGAGCTTTTCAGCAAAAAAAAAAGCTTAAGTCAGCTTTAGCATTTTCAGTGAAGGAAATAAAATCTCTCCCTTTTCCACCCTTGAGAAAGATTCAGAAAGATTTGTTTTCCCTTTCCAATCAAGCAGGCAAGTTCTTTTAACCAGTCACGTAAACCATCCAAAAATCTATTAAGATAATTTCCAACTCAGATCAGCCATTTTTTCTTTCAGGAGGACACAGAGTGAAGGTGGTAGACAGATTCTTCACTGCTCTTTCCTTGTAAAGCAAAAGAAGGGATAGTAAATTTTTCTACAAGAAGGGAAATGGCGACAGAAAAAGGAATCAAACCAAGGCTACACATGAGGAGTAGACAAGAGATAAGAAAAGTGCAGTACTGCATGGGAAGTTCCTAAGGCACAAAGAAAGCCATGAGCACTGTGTACAACACCTTAGAAATACAGAAAACACACACCTACACCGCAGCATGACATTCAAGATTTAACACTCATTCAGGGCAGAGGAGAACACAAGGTCCATACCCAGAGTTTGTTAAGAATAAGTCAATTCTGATAAGCAGTTTCATTAGGTTTACATCCATCCTGGGAGTAGAAGCCTGACCCGTAATAAACTTTTGAAACTACTTAGGAAAATGTTTCCATAGTATCTCAGACAGCAAAAATAAAGTCCTTGGGTCTGCCCTATTTAAGCCATGAATGATTAGTTTGAATCCACCCATTTTTTTCTTCCCCACATGGTGTGGAAATTGTGGGCTGAGGATTTTTTGCTGTTTTCTAGTAGGATAGGTGTAGCGCAGAAGGCTGAGTTTTGTTCTTATTCTTTAACTCTTGCGCATATATTTGAGAAACATCACAGTCTACTTTCTTCTTGTAGAATATATAACACACCTAACACAGTCTGATTGTCACATTCATTAACAAATAATTAGGTGGCTTCTTATACCTTTTTTTTTTCTAATAAGGGTTTACATTTAATATTGAACTCTACATCTCTAGACCTGTTCAAGCAATTCAAGCTTCAGCAAATGAACTAACTGGATTTTTAAGAAAGCCAAATAAGTGGCAAGCTACTCCATTTAATGCTAAAAGCTTTTTGATTAATATAATAAAATGTTAATTCCTAAGTTGCATAAATTAAAACCTACTTTCAGTCAGTCTCTTAGGTAACCATTAATGGACAATTATGCTAATAAAATACATTTCTGAGGTAGACCTAGATCTTAATACCTGTTCTGTTCCTCGCCTGCTGTAAAATCTTAAATTCATAATCCTTAATAATCCTCTTCTCTGTGCCTGTAAGAACAGAATCAAATTATACAATGAAAAACAATCTCATACACTGTTTTATGCACCAAAAATTAAGTCATATTTAAAATACTAAAATAACTCTGCCAGATTCTTTAGAGCTCTGCAGAAAGACCTTGACAAATTAGAGACATAGGCAATCAACAACCATATGAAGTTTAACAAGGCCAAGTGCCAGATCGTGTATCTGGGGCAACCCTGGCTGCGTGCACAGACTGGGCAATGAGAGGCTGGAGAGCAGCGCTGGGGAAAGGGACCTAGGGGTGCTGGTCGACAGCGAGCTCAATGAGACAGCAGTGCTACAATATATGAGATTGAGATTAGATTAGCACGTCCAAAGAAGGCCACAAGGATGGTGAAGGGCCTTGAGGAGAAGCTGTATGAGGGGTGGCTGACATCACTCGGTCCCTTCAGCCTGGAGGAGACTGAGGGGAGACCTCACTGCAGTTCCAACTTGGGACAGTTATAACAGTTTCCTTCCTTGGGAAGGGAAGAGGAAAGGCAGACACCGATCTCTGCCCTGTGGTGACCAGGGACAGGCCTGAAGTTGTGTAAGGGGAGGTTTAGTTTGGATATCAGGAAAAGGTTCTTCCCCCAGAGGGTGGTTGGGCGCTGGACCAGGCTCCCCAGGGAAGTGGTCACAGCACCAGCCTGAAAGAGCTCAAGGAGCATTTGGACAATGCTCTAAGGAACATGATGTGACTCAGGGTGTCCTGCGCAGAGTCAGCAGTTGGACTCAATGATCTTTATGGGTCTCTTCCTACTCAGTATATTCTACGATGTTACTATTTTTCGAACTTCCATAAGACTGCTTATTTTAAAATAATGCAAGCATAATAAAATCCAGTTTGTGTAATTCTGGCCACTTCAGTAGATTTATAAAATGTCACAGAAAAGCATTACTCATTTGCAATTAAATTAAGAACTCACTTGTAATACTAAGCAATACCTACGTAAAAGTAAACACTGGAATTTCTATTTTAAATGGATTTCAGCATAACCAAATCATTACCAAATCAAAAATTTACGTCTACTAGAAGCGAAATAAATCAAGAGCCAGAATTAAACTGAAACATTTATTTCAGGTGTGCTGCCTTTTCTTCTGAAGTAATAGAAGAACAAACTGTAATTTTTTTCCAACAAAGACAGGTAACATATTCTCAATGTACAACTAAGAGCAAAAAATATTGTAGCTTTCTTCTTGTTTTGTGGTTTTAAAATCACAAGTGATAATTAAGAACTTAAAAGTTCAAATCCTACTATAGAAAAAGCAAAAACAGAAAAAAAAGCAAAAGCAGATGCTGTGGGGAAAAGGAAAACTGTTTAGACATACACATCATAGCTTAGAAAATAGCAAAACATGACATTAAATTCATTTTTCATAAAGAGATACTTATTCAGCTTCCAATGACAATATTCATCCAGTAAAATGAGGACATATACTTACTGTTCTAACATCATCTTCATAACTAGTAACCTGTTTGTAATGGGGTGAGCCTGACAGAATTCTCCAAGCAGATATCCCACAACCAGCTGCTTTAGATACTCCATCTTCATCTGTTTCACAGCCTCCTACAAGGAGAAGTCTGTAAAATACATAAAGAAATATTATGATTTCATATACCGCCACGTATTTTTTTTTAGTTTTCCTACATCTATAGCAGTTTGCTTAAAATAAAAAAAGGCTAAATATACCAAGACACTTAACATCCACAATAAACTTTGTCTGTGAATAAATACCCTGAAATCTGAAAACACTTCAATATTGTTCAAGTCACATCTGTTATTTGCAGCATGCGTACCTGTAGCATATTCATTCTCATCTCTAGATTTCCAGGTAAGTCATAGTTCCCAACATCTAAAATGAAGTAAGTCTGGCCACAAGTTTGAGTTTCCCCCTTACCCTCAAAAATGATAAAAAATTACTGCTTAAGCACATGACAAGTTCTGATTATTCTGTTAAAGCATCAGATTTCCATTTATTCAGATGTGGACAGAATAAAGACCTTGGACTTTGCCCTCGGACCAAGTCTAACTCCTTTCCTCTGCTATAGACACGGTCTCTCCCGTGATAAGGGGAAAAAGCCCCTTCACCGCTCCCCTGGTTTCTAGGACCAGGGGAGCTTTCCTGTCTGGTCACAGTCTCGAGGTAGGCTGGGCAAATTGAAGCCAGCAGCTCCAATAGAGACAAGTGATGCACCACCATGTCAACTAGACCAGCTCAAGGGATGATGACTCCACCACTTCCCTGGGCAGTCCATTCCAATACCTAATCACCCTTAATGTGAAGAAATTCCTCCTGATGGCAAACCTGAAACTCCCTTGGCACAGCTTAAGCCTCATCTTCTCTATCTTCCTGGCTCCTTGGGACAGGAGGTTAACCCCACCTGGCTAGAACCCCCATTCAGGTAGTTGTAGAAAGTGGTACGATATCTCCTGAGAGTGGTGCTTAAAGTTCCTAAGAGTTTTGGCTATTCTGCAGTGTAAAGAATGGCCTAAGGCAGTAAAACAGAAGTAATTTTCACCAAAAACTGCAACAGGAGACATGAACACGAGGAAGCCTAATTTTTTTTTCTTGCAAAAGTGTTCTACATAGAGCACAGCCAGCATGCAGCAGTTTGTGCAGCTGTTCCCAGGCTTCATTTCTAGATCCTTAATGATCTACATACTTCTGGGAGCATCTGAGAACTCCAGAGACCACCAAAAGATTCTTGGGAAGCCTTTGAGGAACTCCACAATGCCTGCCATTGCCAGGAAGAGCCAGTATGCTTTAGAAGCTTTGAGCAGGATCTGCCAGCTATTCCTAATCAAAGGGTGCTTTGAGCTTTTCTTCCAGATGGACACCTGATTAACAGGGGCCAGGAACATTTTCAACAAGTCCCAGAAAAAGACCTACGTAAATGCCAGGCCTAGAGTGAAGCATTTTGCAGAAAATGATAGGCAGAACCTGTCCCTGTTGTAAACAATCACAGTGATGTGCTGCCAGGCTCAGTCTCCAGCACCCTCTGGAGCAGCACTCCAGCACCTTAGAGGCCTTGACACAGACCATGCTCCTGAGGGAGGACACAGATGTGCAGGTCCTGGACTGCAGGGACATGGCTCCAAGCAACCTGCTCGAGCTGACCCTGAGGTGAAGGGAAATGGATTGATGATCTCCAAGAGTTCCTCCAGTCTCAAAAACTGGCTGCTCTTGCAGCACCTCAGTTGTTCTCCACTCCACAGGTTTGTACAAAGATGGGCTGAAGGTAATCAGTGCAACATCGGTCTCAAGAGCAAGCTCAGTTGAAGCATCCAAGAAAAACTTGATATGCCCTTCTTTACTTAAGAATTTTGGTACAAAAAAAAATTAAATCTGAAACCCTTTAAAACTCCTTCATCACAAGCCCTTCATTGCAAACTAGGTATTATTACCAAACATTTTCTGCAGCAATTGCAGATAACCCAGAAATAAGACATTCAGCTCCAGATTAAAATACCAAAACAAAAGCAGCTGTCGAACCTTGGATTTGAGTTTACAAAGAGCTCACACTGAAGCAGACATTTAAGTTTTGCCAACTAAAATGCACCACAAATTCCGTCCTAAGGGGTGAATCATGTGAGAGCACCAATATTCGGCATCTAAATTAGGGTATAAAAAACTTTTCTAAAACAATAAAAGTCACTATTGGATTTTTTCCCTTTTTCAAGTTTTCCTACAGATTCAGAAATATTCCTTGTTGACATATTCTCTTTGCAATTATCATACACCTAGTTGAAAAATTTAAGTGAATTTAGTTCTTAACTGCTGTTTCATTGCACTTATAATGGCTCATGAGCAAATACACAGTAATACAATAATGCATTAAGTCAAACCTTACAAGCAGCGAAGAGAGATCAGTATAATTTCATCATCTGATATTAAATGAAATGCAAGAAAGCACAAAGTGACAAAGTCGAACTTGTGTTATGTGATCAAAGTTTACATTACTGACAGTTAAAAGTTCAAGGTACATCAACAATTTTCTTTAATGCACAACTTTGAAGCAGTTGCGTTCAAGCCCTTCTATATTTTTTGGGATAACAAGAAAATTTCAGCAAGAAATTCTACTCGCTAATTTAGAATTCTCCAACGTCAAATTTAAAGCTTTCTACAACAGACTAAATTCAAACCAGAAAAGACTTGCCTCCATCAGAGGCGAAACACAGGTTCTTTTGTTTTCCATCCATTCCATCCAATTTTGCATTCTTTCACGTGCTAATTTTTCTAAGTTTCTTTCAACTTTACAAAGCCACTCAACTGGCTGCACATAGCAGGAAACACTGCAACCACTAACCCTGGTCTATCAAAGGAAACAATGGGTTGGTTCTGTTGTCTGGTCATGTAGTGCTAACCAAAGCTCCATAACCCACAACTATTACCTCAGAACTGTAAATTTAGTATATTAATTATGTGAAATCACTAAATATTAATTAGGTGGAAAGAAAAAGCCATACACAAAATTAATCTCTCAAAATAATAAGCTAGAAGAACATTACATCTAATTAATAACATTTTTTTCCTAAGATAGATAGATAAGCTCACTTAAACACTGAAGAATGAGAACAAGTTCTTTCAACAGTGAGTTTCTTCTGGTATTAGATAGCAAAGCCTAATTTTCATTTAAAACAATACAGTGCTGTAACACTGCACTGAAAGATTCAATCGTAGCAGATCTAACAGAATCTGCTGAGTTTATCTTGCTACATAACAAATCAATATCAAAAAAGTAGACACATTTTTGGCATAAGTAACAGACTAACCAGGACCTATTTCAACTACGTTGGGTTCAGGAGCAAGCAGGCAGTCAGTCTTCATTTCAAGTTCAGTTTCTGTACCCAACAGGTTACTAATAGAGAAAACACATCACAAGACAACTCCAAATATCAAAGCCTGGCAGTTCCAGTCAGAACACTAGGGAAAATGGGCTGGCCAACAAACAGAGCAGCCAACTCCAGATAGAGAGAAAAAAAAGAAAAACAACAAAAAAACCACAACTAAACTTATACTTCAGCCTTTACCCATCATATTCAGAAACCTCTTTACAAAGCTATTGCTGACATTTTAAAACAATGCATGGTGCTTACTCAAAGTACACAAACAGAAAAGGACGTAACTTCACTAATAAAATAATTAAAGTCAAGTGAGACGAACCTCATAGTTTGTCTTTTGTACTGGAAAGAGACATTGTTATTACTGATGCACTAAATAGCAATTTTAGAATAGATTTTTCTCCCCTTCCCTACCCAATATGCTTCAATGCTTATTTTGCCACTTTTTGATCATCATTTATATACCAACGTCAGGTAGCAAACAGAGTGCTTACCTGTGACCAGGATGATAAATGACAGTTGTTATCCCATGGGCGTAGTGGCTGCTAAAGCTGAAGCTATGACTTTCCTGAAAGCTTTGATTTGTTCCAACACTAAGTATGCCAGGAAAAAAAAAATACATGCATTAGTTTAGATTTATTTTCTTTAAAGAGCAGAAATAATTCCTTTGAAGTTCACTGTGCCTTCTCAAAGCAAGTCAAAATTCATGCTTACCTTACAAGGTAACTTCTCAGTTCTCCACGATAATTAATAACAAGGAGTTCAGCTGACCACTGGGCACTTGCTTTGTATTCTAGAAAGATCAATCCAGCAATAGCATAACTCAGATCGCCTGGAAAACTTGCTGTCTTTACCCAAAAATGAAGGCAGACATTGGGAGAGAAAGGGGATTTTAAAAAAGTGTCATTGTTACTGAAACAACTAGAAACTTAAATTAACTATATTGTATTAAAAAAAAAAAAAATAAAGCTTCATAGTTTGTATTACAAACAAAATACATTTTCTTTTATCTTGATTTTAAAGAAATCTTATTACCATAACGTCTGCAAAGACAATATACTGAGGAAATACACTTGAGCCACCTTCACAAATCAGTTCAATACACCCTTTGAAAATACAAAATCAAAAATATATTGTGTTGGGCCTGTCAACAGCAATTATCTAATACTGTACCAAGGAAAGTACTCTGGCAGCAATATTTCTCAATTTACAATTTGACTCTGCATACAAAGTGCAGATTTCATATTCCATATTTTCAGTGTCTGATCCACCTACAGATCTACAATTCCAAGACAGGTGTAAAACATACACTTTGGTGCTGTTGTAAGGGCTACACGGGATTTTCGTTATTCATATGACGGATGTATTATAGGGGAACTTTTTCTGGTCTGATAACTGTGTGGTATTCATAGCGTAAGCATCTATAGCAAACTAAGCCATGATTTGAAAAAGGTCAAGGAGTGGAAATATCCACAATCCTTAAAAAAAGTGCTACTATATTTGTATTTAACCCAAGAGAGCACATACCGGTGAAATGACCAAAAGTTCACTACCCATCAGGTCAAACACTCTGACTGTTCCACTGCTTTCAGCATAAGCAAGTAATGTACAATCATGACTCCATGCCACCCTCCTCCACTGAGGGTTAGGATCCTTTGGCACTATGAAAAACAAATAAAATTATTAGTAAAAGGAAAAAATAAATATAATCCCTTAAACAGAACAAAAAGTCAATTGCATCAAAAAAATGCAGTGGGCCTACCAGCATCATAAGCTAACCTCAGAGGAGGGTAAAAAAAGAAAAACGACGTATGTCTCCCAGAGCCATTAACTCTAATTGTCATTTCGTTTCAGATTCAGGTTTCATATATTAATCATCATAGAAAGAAGTGGCAGAGGGAGGGTAACAGAGCTAGTCACAAAGCAAAAACTATTAAGAGATTCTTTCCAATGATTTTAAGTTATATCACTATCATTAAAGTAAACCAACACCATCATTTAGCAATATATGAATAACAATGATGACACTAAGTAATGATGAAGTTGCCATACCTTGACATTTTCCAACTATGGATACAAAGTCATCTTTTGCAGACCTGCAGAAAAGAGACTCCCATGAATTTAGATATGAAAAAACCCCACTACTCAATTTTCTGTAACAGAACTAGAAATATATTCAAAGTGTACAACAAAAAGATTCTAAATACTTGTTCAAAAAAAGCAGAGAGTAACTTTCACTCTTAGGCAGCTACAGTAACTAACAACAGTATTTTAGAGACTCTCCTCCAACTGCATAAGTACCAACATCCCTCATTTATTTGTAATGCTGTACAAAATAGGACAGCATCATTTCAGTGCTTCATATAACTTTAGGAAAAAAAAACCTAGTCAGTTAGGTTACAATTTTAGAAACAATGCAAGAATATAGTTACATTAATACAGTTGAAACACAAGATTTATTTTATAGTCTTTAAACTGACGTTTATGGTGCTCACACCACTTTTGATTGAACAATTTTCATACGCTTGCTTCTTTTACATATAAATGGAAGGTCTGACCTTCTAGCAAATGGATTTTTGTGAAGCAAGTAAACACACTCAATCAAGATCTGTTCTACAGCTAAATGTGCTCTTGAACTGGCAAAGGAGAGCTTGTTGTTAAGAGAGCACAAGAAAAGGGAAAGCATCAGTCTCAACAGCAACCCACACCACTTGTAAAATAAGGTGAAGTATTATATATGCTAGCTACTCCACAGAGAAGAACACTAGATACTAGCTCCTTGTCCCATTTATTAGGGGAGAATTTCTAGAGGGGGCAGAAAGGCAGAGGTTACAAAGACCATGATTCGTGCTGAATATTTTTGAGGATCTTGATTGTTTTTCTTTTGCATCTTGAAAACAGAGAGAGAGAGATACAGATATATACTTATATAAACACATCTATTTTATAATTGGGGGGGGTCAAGGACAGTTTATATTAGGTTTTGGGATTTTTTTTAAATGGGGGATGGCTGAGAACTAAAAAGAAACAGAATGTTTCTGCTTTTAAGACCATTCCATGGGTAAATTTCACGATATGAACACTGCACAGCAACAACAAAATCTTTAAAAGCATTGCTAGCAAATGACCAGAAACACTACCTCAGAACTCCACAGCTGAAGTAATAGATAATGCTAAGTTACCTGATTTCTACACATTGGTCTTGAACAACTGCCAACAATTTACCATTGCTGAAAGAAAAAAACAGATGTGAAAGTTCATTTGAAGTCCACTCCTTACAGAATGTGCATCAGAGTCCCAGGTGCTTTTCTCCATGGTTAGATATAAATTGCCTCATTCATAAATTTAAAATAAAAATTAAAATGGGAAAAATCAATTTTTATTAAAAATAAAATACCCATGCTATAATATTCCTTTCTTTTCACAGAAATCTATCTGCCACTTTTCCAGCAGCACTAAGAAAACAGACGTCTAAAATCACACTGCATAGGAGGTCAGAGATGGATAATTTCACAACAATGTACAAAACTATATATTGCTTCATCTGGTAAAAAGAACTATCGTAATTCAGGAACTTACGTGTTGTTGCATACAAAATAAACTAAAACCTTCCCTACTACCTTCATGTAATATGTCACAGCCATTTTTCTGTGCTTACTTTTAAAAAAGGCAGTGATTTCACTGATGTTGCAAAAATTCCCACAGAATCGTTGGTGCTAGCCTTGGAACTCACTTCTCTGTGTATGCAACAGCAGGTAAGTCTTGAGGGTATGCATTCAATTTCAACAAATATAAATTGTTTATTTAAAAATTTCATATCCTGCCAAGTTATAAGTCTTTAATTATCCAATTTCAGGACTTGAATTTGAAATTGACTGCACTGCAAGCCGCCTTGCCTCAAAAGCTAGACAGGCATTCAGCCCTGAGTAAGAGGTGCACTAACTGAAGGGCAGCAGGTAGGAGCCCCTAGGTTTGCACACTGTGAGAGCCTCCAGGAGTTCTCTTGGCCAGCAAGAACAACGCACCTTTGGCACAATATCAACTCAGCATGGCTGTCAGGGGGGATGGTGGGGGGAGCAGAGCAAGCATTAATACATTCACTTGTGTCAGAAATGGCAAAACATGGGAGCTGGTTACCTTGCAAGTACGAGGTGCCAGCTGATCTGCTTACTAACCAGACGCACCAGTCCAGCGGGGAGAGAAAACTTTGCAGGGCTGAAATACCAAAAGCATTAGGCTAAATGAGAACACACAGTGAACAAATGCAGTACCTGAGATATACACGCCAGACAACTCAGCTTCAAGGCAATGATCAATTACCTCAGAGGGTTTGCAACTGAGCATGAATCAACACTGCACCCTGCCAACGACAAAGGCTAACAACAGCCTCATTTTTACTAACAGAACAACACTGCATAATAAGGGAACTGATCATTTATTTATCACTCTTTATACTCTGGTCACCAGCCAGTTTTGGTACACCCATTAAAAGAAGAAGACC
The DNA here is from genome assembly GCF_015227805.2 of Hirundo rustica. NCBI lineage: Eukaryota > Metazoa > Chordata > Aves > Passeriformes > Hirundinidae > Hirundo > Hirundo rustica. Next base: position 104,723,421 of record NC_053452.1, read on the forward strand.
AGTAAACAGGAGGGACACCGAGATGATCGGGGACTGGAGTACTTGCCCTACACTGAATCAGATGCTGTGGAATTGCACTTGTTCATCCTGAAGAGAAGGCTTCAGGATGATGAAACAGCCACATTCTGATTGATACCTAGGAGATTACCAGGAAGACGGGAGCAATGGAGGTGCATGGCAGGAACGCAGGAAACTATGATCAACTCTTTGGAAGACTTGGAAGTGCTGGGGTGACAGCTGGATTCTATGACTGTAAAGGTCCTTTCCAACCTAATTGTCTCCGTAATTCCAAAACCAAGGAGGTTCCACAGTGACATTAAAAAGAGGTTTTTTCACCATGAAGACAGTCAGGCACTTGAACAGGCTGACCAGATACTCTGGGCTCTCCATCTTTAATCTTTCCAAGACCTAGCTGGACAGGAATCAATCGGAATTCAGTGTTCTGCTGTCAGTGGGACTTTGAACTAGAGGCCTCCCAAGCTCCCTCCAAAACTTATCAAATATATGAAAAACAGCAACTATAATAAATTATAAAAGCTTGAAATTAACTTTTAAATATGACTACTGGAGGGAGGGAAGAAAAGTAAGTGAAATCTGTCTACAACTGAATCCTTACAACTAGTCTTACACGACAGTATGGTGCCCATAAACATCAGACCCTCACGAGAAAAGGATGGGGGGGAGTACAAAAATATGGGAGGTGCACAAAAATAAAGTAGAACACCAGCAAAAGGGAAAACAGAATTCCCTGCCAAATTCAAGTACAGTACTTTTTCACATGAAGTCACATTAATGTCCCCTCCATAGTAACTCAAAACCAACAGATTATCCTTTAAAAGGGGAAACTGATATCTTCAAACCCCCTAAGCGGTATAACCACAGAGCTGAAATTTTCCAGGAACACTGTACTTACCCCAGTATATTTCTGGGACCATTTAACCCAACTTTTTGAATCAAAACTTAAATTTATAAATGGCATGAGTGCTGCCCAAGAAGTTATCGAGCTTTTTGTGTGAGTTGTCAAAGAAAAAAAAAAAATCAAAATTATTACTCCAAAGGAAGCAAATCCTGTCGTGCCACTATATCTGTCACTGACACCTATAAAAAAAACCCCAACAGCTTCCCTTGCAGTATCTCAGCTGGGAGTAGAGAGGACAAATGCTTATTTGGAGGAACCTGTTCCAACTGCAAGGTTACTTCAGCTTCTGATAAACGCACAAAGTTAAACTAGTACATACCAGTCTTTTTCTATTTAGGCTTCAGATGCAACTCAAGCAGCTACAACTCAATTTATGAAAAGAGGCTAGCATTTTGCTTGGCCAATATTCTACACAAGTGTTCAGTTTTACTCCCATTAAGAATTACCTTCCATCAAATCAAAAAGCTATAAAAGCATTACCACATAGGAAAATCAAGCAGTATTCTTATAAAACCTACCTGTACCAGATGTACCGAAGCAAAAGCAATGCAGGACCTACAATGGAAACATGTAAAAATTACATCTTTAATCCTCCAGCTTACTGCATGGGGAATTTCAAGTTCTCATTAAAGAAAAAGGTATTGAGTGAAAAATCCTTTATACTTGGCCAAAGAATTCTTATGTTAGAATAAATGCAAACAGCAAATCAAAAACAGACTAAAAACCAAATCAAACTACTGCACATTTTTTGAAATTCTAAGAGAAATTCCTACTGGATGAAAATACAGTTCAGTCACTGCCATTTTAACACTTGGTTTATGCAACGTAATATCATCAGAATGTAGAATTTTCTTACAGAATTAACTAGCAAACAGCCTAGTGCAAGAGATGCTAAGAGAGGGGAAAAAAAAAAAAAGGCTCAACTACAGTTTGCAAAACACAGAGCTTGTTAATTTCTAAGATGTATGGTTTATTAGTTTGTCCCAATAAACTAAAGGAGACAAGAATGCTCACAAAATTGACATAAAAATGTCATAAAAAACACAGCCATGTTCACAATCAGAAAACACATCCTGCACTCTATTTCTATTACATCAGGCATTCTAAAGGGCAGCAATTGTAAAATTTACAAGTAATCCATATAGTCTTAGAAGTCATGAATGTAAGAACAAGTCATATTTACCTGCAATTGCTCTAGTGATGATAAATGAAGCACCATGTTTTCTGTTGCCTCTTGGCTGCAATTACAAGAATAATCATCAGATAGCATGTCACACATTTTAACTTAAATACCATATTCATACATACATTTACTGATTAAATCTAAATTGGCTCCTAGCCTTCAAGTTCTTTATGTATTTTCTATTACTCACTACATTATATAATGTCTACTTTAACTGCATAAGCTAAAACCAGCTATAACGCCAAATAATTTAAATGCCAAGATGCAATAAACAAAATGTGCTACAGATTGTCTATTGATTCAGCTTTGCCTCAATCTTTGGGCAGTAACAAAAGACATTGACTTCTGATTATGTTCTCCTGTAAGCTACTATAAATCATTGGTTTTATGCCATATAAATGCCACAATGATCTGCAATGCCCAGCAGTGGAAGTACTTTGTGTGCAACGTACTATGCTAATATCCAAGTGCTAAGCTACCTAAAGGTTGCTCACTGAAGTTTCAGAAACATCAAGAAAAACAATTTCTGAAAAAAAAAGCCCTCTTTTTACATCAGTTTGTACTATGTAACATGGCCACTCAGATAACCATCTCACACAGCCATTCCACCTGCCCTGCTCTACTTGAGACAGAGAGAGCAACTAGTCACTATACAAATGAAAGCACTCTCCAAACATGGGGAAAAGGAATACAAAACAACACGGGATGTATATTCTTATCTATAAGAGGAGATAAAATTATTTATCAGTAAAACACAGAAAAAAGATACAAAACAGAGAAGAGAACGAGGACAACCAAAATAAGGAAGGATCCACCAACAAATCCTCAAATAAAGCAATGATGCTTATACCTTTCTAATGAAAATATTAGAGCATCACAAACCGAGCATTAGAGTAGACAATGACTGAATTTTCTCTTCCATTCAATATAATAGATAGAGCAAATTATTCTTTAACTGCAATATTCAGACATCACCAAGTCACATAGCAGTAAACACTGAAAGACATACAAATTTATCAAATTTTGGATTATGTCTGTACTTAAAAAATAATATTTGGGTCCCGAATTTAAATTATTGAAGATTAGTTTTCTAGGCAAAGTTTGCAATTCATAAACACTCTTTCAAGTAACCAGGCTGTCATGTTACAGAATGTAAGAAGCAAATACAGCTGTACTAATAGATAACATTCTACATTCAGGTTGATTAGCCAGGAAATAACAAGTCATTACAGTAAAATAGGTGAGAGCATAAATTATTTCTTACAGCTACTCTAGTACCTCAGGGAAAACTGCAATTTCCAAGGGACCTTAAAACCAGAGCTTGTTAAAAGTTTTTTGGATTATGAGGAAGTTCCCAGTAAAAAACATTTCCTAAAGTTGCTTACATCTCTTTAGATTTTTTTTAATATTTTAAGTGTCTGCCCCTGAGCCTAAACTACAGGCTGCTATTCCACACATCTTAAACTCCTCGCAAAACTGATTTACTATTACATCCTGGTGACCTGAATTTTACTTTTTATACTATATTCTTATCATTTCAGCAAAGCAATGTTCTCAAAGAGTGCATTATATACAAAGGCATCACTATCCTGAATACAGACTGTTTGATTTCCACACCAGTCTCTTCTCCGGTACAGTCAATTCCTTGTGTGTTTCCTTCACAAATAACTGCTATAACCTCCCTGGCTCTTCCTCTGCTTCCCCCCAAAAAATTCTTACTGGAAAGTTCAGTACACGTGAATGACAATACTGACAAGAACTAAAATTAAAGCAAATTTGGGCATTCAACCTAAGAGGTCCGTGCCAGTTTTATCAATGTCTTAAATTTAACATCATTTTACATCTTCATCACAAGACTCATGTTCCAATAATTACAGCTGTAAGTTCCAGTAGCCTGCAATTAAAAATTAATCATCCCAAATGAAATAACAGAAAAATAAAGTCAATAAAGACCTGTGAGTTTAAAGTCTGGCTCTGTAGCCTAGATTACTGCATAGGAAGACATTTCATTTTCTTTCCCAGTGCAGCATGTAACTTCCTTTCCCTTTCTACCATTCTTTACCTCACTTATTCCAAAAGATTCAGTTCTAAAAAAAAGTAGGGTGTGAGTTTTTTCTGAAAAGTGTGAAAAAACAGGATTAAAAGAGACTGATATTCCAAAAGGAAAGTCACAATCACCTAAGTAATATCACTGTTAAGGCATCTTAAGGCAAAAACTGACTCATACTGACAAAATAATCTGTTTGCCTATGACAGTCAGTGTAAAATCAATTTCCCACTAAAATCGTACAAAGACTATCAGAAGTGCCCTTGAGTACGGACAGTTTCCAAGAAGAATATAAATCCAAGCAAACTATACAGCATATTTTCAAACCTTGCAACTTCTGCTATTGAATACAGGTATTATCCTAAAAATAAAAAGCCAACAGGCAAGAAAACCCAAATTTAAAATAACCAGCACCATCTACTTAAGCTGACAAGCAGAATTCAGCAACACTTAAAAATTCTGACTACCAGGGCAGAGGAGGACCCTCAGACTGTGATTACACAGTCACTTGAAACTGGCATCCCCACAGGCTGCCCCTGAAGGGAGGTGCCACCTCACTGATACGCTATTCACAGCCCCCTTGTACCTACAGGGGTACTGGAGGGACCACTTAACAAAAGGAGATAAACAACACAATTGTTTCTCAGACTAATTAGTTCTTTAATCAACTTGCCCTAAAACTTCAAGAACACTAATGGCAGCAGAAAAGACACTTGTCAGAAATGTGTCCCCTTAACACAGCTGCAGAAGAACCAGTTCTGTGTCATCATACCTAAGTCCTCCTCATGCTTTGCAACAGGAAAATTGTTTCCATATGTTACTAAGAACAAAGACTACCATTTCTCAAAACACAGTTAAATTAGAATAGGTGCAACTATGAAATCATCTATACAAATAACCTACTAAGCTAGTAATTGGTAATACTGCAATCGTATTTTCCAAATGCCCATACCTGTTGCGAGAACTGAGGATTTACAGATCAAGAGCAACAACAAAAAAATCTTTCTGATAAACAAAACCCTGATTTTTTGAGCATAGCTCTAATAATTTTTAACAGATAAATTCTTCCATTTGTGATGTTTTTACATCTTTTCTCTTTAGCTGTTTTCATTAAGTGTCAAAATGATTCCATTAACAACTTTCAGTGGGAAATGCATTAAAAACTTCAGCGGACTTAAAAGCAACTACAAGAAAGAAATAAAACCACATTGCTTGCATCGTCTATATCCAAGTCAGACAAGAGCAGACACAGAAGCAGCAAGCTCAGCACATTGCAGAGGAAAACACGAAAAAGGAAAGATGAAAGAGCTTCTCAGCTTTGCCGGTGACCCGGGAAGAAGAACAAATAACTAAAAACTTGCAGTACAAGAACAGTGTTTTCTGATTTCTTAAGCGCAGGCATCTATTTGTATGCGTTGTGGACATTAAGTGAAATATTTTTCCCTTCTACCCCACTCCTGCAAATACAGACACAACTATACTGACACAGGAGTCCACAGAGAGGATCTAATTTTCCTCACACAAGGTAAACTCAATGAAGACCCTATTTTTATCAGGGTAGATTGCACAGCTCTCTGTACAGCAGTTTCTGGAGATGAGACCTGGACTTCATTCACCATAGCTTCATTCGTGTCAGCTCAATAGTAAAACCCGATATACATTGTTCAATAAGCAAGAAGCACTTCAGAGCACCTCAGGCGGCACAAGGCAGCGTGGGAATTAGGCGACACGAAGGGGACACAAGGGGACAACGGCCGCACGGGCACCCCGTGTGCCCGCCAGGAACAGCGCGGCCATCCCTCTGAGCCGCCCCGGAGGCACCTGCTCATCCCCTCCGCGTCCCCGCCCGCGCCAACGTGGCCGGTCCCCTCCCCCGCCCGCGGCCGCACCGCGGCCACACGCACCTGCACCTCCGTCTCCGGAGGCCACTCGGCGTTGACCAGCAGGTCGTACAGGATGTTCTCCTCCCCGTCCTCCGCCTGCTCTCCGGCGCCGGCCATGCCGCGCTGCCGGAGCGCCCCGCCGCTGTCCCCGGCGGCAGCGGCCATGCCGGGCCGGGCCGTCCCGCCCTTCCCGCGCCGCCACGGCGACGGCGCCCGGCGGGGGCCAAACCGCTCCGCCTTTAACCCGTGCGGCGCCGGCCCGGAGCCTGCGGGCCCTCGGGGCGGGAGCGCCCGGTGCTGGCGAGACCTCGGGGCGTGGATTGGGCCCTTAGCGAATAGGGGCAAAAAATGGAGAAAAAAGCAAAAGGTGGATTTCTCCCAAGCTGGTCTCCCAACTTTAATGGTGCTACGTAGGACTTCTAAAAATTTTAGCTCTACAAGTTTGAGTTCCTAGCGTTCAGCTCTCTCAAGCAGATAAAATGAGCTTGTTTGTAAGTTGTGGCCCCCGCACATCAGGAAGGACAATGAGGGGCTGGCGTATGTCCAAGGAACGGCAGGGAGCTGGGGAAAGGTCTGGGGCACAAAACTGATGAGGAGCCGCTGAGGGAGCTGGGGGAGTTTGGCCGGGAGAAAAGGAGGCTCAGGGGAGACCTTGTCACTCTCTACAACCACCTGAAAGGAGGCTGTAGCCGGGGAGGGCCAGTCTTCTCCCAGACAAGAAGCAATAGGATGACAGTCTTAAGCTGCGCCAGGGGAGATTCAGGTTGGACACCAGGGAGGATTTCTTCACAAAATGAATTGTTAAACATTGAAATGTTTAAAAGAGTTGGTGGAGTCACCGTCCATGGAGCTGTTTAAGGGAGGACTGGACATGGCACTCAGTGCACTGGTGAGGTTGCCAAGGTGGTGTTCTGTCACAGGTTGGACTCGATCCTAGAGGTCTTTCCCAACCTAATTGGTTCTGTGAAATAATTATGAGAGAACTGATGTTTCAACCTATTTCCTGTGACTTTATAAAGCATTTTAAAAATAGAAATAAAATTAATTCACACCCTGACTCTTCTGCTCCTGCAGTCTAATTTTCACTTGTGTTTAGTAAGCTCTTGTTGGCAACCGTGCAGCCTAGAATTAGGCTAAACAAAATTTCAAATTCTTAAACTAGGGATTAAGGGCAATACGAAAACTCTGTGGGACGCTTAGGAAAGACTTCAAGAAGAAACAACTACTGAGAAAAAAAAAATTTATTGTTTCTATATTTTTAAACTATATTTGACAATATAGCTTGTAAAGCAACAGCGAATAGTATAGCATCACATTTGTAAGTTTCAAAGAATTGTGGGAGATTTCTAGTAAATTACACTCCACGTTGCACACCAACAAGCAGCACTATATACTGATATCAAGGTCTGCCTACAAACAGGTTTTCTTAAGAGTCATGGTTGACTCTGTACATTATTCATATCTGTGCTTTGAAAAAAATCACTCTCTTTGTCATTAATCTGAAAGCAAGCAAACTAATGATTGACAGATATAGTGAATAATAGTGAAAGAAAAGAGGCACATCAAAGGAAGATACTCCCAAAGGAATTATTAATACATGAGAAACCATTGCAATGCAAACAGCCTGGTATGAAGGGTATAAAATACCCAGCTGTATTTTTCTCTGCATGACACCAGTTTCTACAGCCAGTAGGGCTGAGAAAGTTTTAAAAAAGATCTTGGAACAAACCACCAGGACAAAACCAGTATTCAAATAGCAACACAGAAATCAAGAGAACTACATTGTCAGAGATGCTTGTTTTGGGTGTTTGTTTTGTTTGTTTTGGTGGGTTTTTTGTGGGTTTTTTTTTTTTTTTGGTCGTTGAACCAGATGTGTCTCTATCTCATGCTGCCTTCAGAAAGACTGAAGCTGTGTTTCACAATGGAAAGCAGTAGGCAAAAGTTTATACTGTGCCCTCCACCTAGAAAAATGCACCACTGGTTTTGTGATGTAACTGTAGAAGCTGCATTTCTGCACTTGCAACCTCATTTTTACAAAACCCGGAAGATTCTCACGCGTCTAATGTCACTAGAAGTTGCACAAGAACAAGATGGTGCAGAACTTGGGGAAACTTCTGGAGAATAATGTATCGCTATTAGTGTACATCTCACACATACCTCGATGCGTTCGTTGTTTGTCTCTGAGGTGCTTTTGGTGCGATACCCGGGGGGTGCGATACCCGGGGGCCGGAACGCGCGGCGCGGAGGCTCCTGCGCCCACCCGGCCCCATAAAGCGGCGGCCTGGCCGCGCGCCTGCGCCCTGCGCCGTTCGCCGTGCTCCCGGGGCCAAGATGGCGGCGTTCTCGGGTACGTGGCGCGGGGGCCGCGGGGTGTCGGCCCTAAGGGAGCCTCTCGCCTGTGCCCGCCGCTTCCCGGGATCTTTGTGGCGCCGGGAAAAGTTTCTCGGGCCGCCCTCTCAGCCTGGCCCGCGGTAGGGTGCGGCTGACTGTGTATCAGGCCGGAGGTCGGGAGGCCTGCGGGAGATGTATGGAAGCCGTGTCCTCGGGCTTCTGTAGGCTGTGGGAAGTGGTTGTCGGAATGGTTTTGCAGGTTTCATTGCATATGTGGATCTAGCAAAGGGGCTGCTTAAAAATTAGGGTCGTTCATCATGCTGACTGGTTTCGGTAACAGGAGGTTTATCATGACTGTTCTCTGTATAGCAGTGGATAATAACTGACTTTTTATAAGAGAAGCTCTGCTTGGCAATATGGTTTAGCAAAATATATATACTGTATAAAATATATATGTGTATACAACAGTATACTGTAATCCAAAACCTCACTATTAAAGGAGGAAACATCACTCTTAGTGTCCCCTTCCCCATGCAGATATTTGTAGAAATAGGTAGCCAGCCAAGATCAGAGCTTTGTAAAGTTTTCATGTATATGGGGTTTTTAATTTGTTTAACTTTTAACTGAACTTTTCACATCTTATCATGGGGGGAAATGCTGAAGCTTCTTCCCGATATCTAGAGATCAGTTTAGATGCTATGTAGCTGGATTAGTTTGGTTGTAGTTCAGAAAAATGTTATGGTGTCATTGTTTGATTAAATTCTTGTACTTTATATTGAATTAAACTGGGTGATTTGGAAATATATGGGAAAAAATATGTATGGATTACTTTCTAACTTGAAATCAGTAGGAATTGATTTTGATTGCAGTTGACTTTGTTGCTTGTGTGGATTGCCTAGTTTTGTAGGAGTACAGGCTAGTGCTTTAAAATATTAAAGCTTCCTGAAATCACATTACAAATAAAACACATTTCTTATGGCATTTTTATTATAGCAGATGGAAAAATAATTTTTGGCTGCATTCATCCATGTGCACCAGCCCAGCTCAGTGTGTGTTCATGTGCATGCTGTGTCTGAAACCAGCATGTGGCAGTGCAGAGGCCAGCGTGTAAAACCTCTGCATGTTTATAGTGGAAGGAATAGATTTAGAGTAACCTTATGTACCCAAAGAGATGACTAATAGATAAATTGTTATTTTGATTGTGTGTGTGTTACCATCATTTGGGTTCCTTAGGATCTGCTTTCCTCTTGCCCATATTGAATAGCTGCAGGTTCCTTTTGTTTTCCTTTTTAAATATGGAGGATTTGTTTATCAACATACAGGCATGTTGCTCCTTATTTGTGTCTGAGGTACAGCCATCAGACCTTGATGTGAGTTTGCCAGAAGGCATATCCAAGGGAAAAAACCTTTCAAAGGTGAATGTAATGAATAACTTTATCAAAATCAAAGCATTGTCTTTTTATTGTACATGCTGTAAGTGGATCAGGCAAGATTTGGTCCTTATAGGATACAAGTTTTTTCTACTGTTTGCACCTCAGCTGTAAAGACAGTTGGCTATTTGCAGTTGAGTGCTCCTTGTTGTTGGCATAGGCAGTTTCCTTAAAGGGGCAAAGATAAGTACCTTGCCCTTGAACTGGTTCTCTGTTCCCAGTGTGTTTGCTTTGCTGCTGTGTCTGTACCTGCCCCTGTGCATGCCTGACTTACTCTGCTCTAAGTGGGGGCACCTCTCAAAGCTGCCTGTGAGGAAGGGAGAACGTTTCTGTCAGTGAGTGTGAAGGCTGCACGTGCTGTTGCCAAAAAGAGTGGTTTTCCATGGTTCTGTCTGTAGCTGAAAGTGTGGATGCTTGGCAATCTTTTGGGCAATGTGAGGTTAATAACACTGCTTGATCCTTTTTTGCTTGTCTTACAGAAATGGGTGTTATGCCTGAGATAGCTCAAGCAGTGGAGGAGATGGACTGGCTGTAAGTAGGAGTGTGGCAAGCTCTAATTTGCCTTTCAGCAATGTATGACATGCTTCTTAAAGCACCTCTGCTGTCACACTTGGCTGTCTGCAGAGTGGATGTGTTTTCCTCTAACTGTCATTGCATCTCATGCACTTCTCTATAGTGTGAAAGACTGAAGAATACAAACTGTGACTGCAGTGGTGACATTTAAATGTGGATAAGCAGAGCACGACCAATTATGCTTCACTTCTTTTGTTTCACAAAACGCTCTATACCTCTGGTTTCTTTATTGTGTATCATGGGGATATTGGATTAAATACTGTCACATAAATGATGCTAGTTTAGTATTTAGTACGTGTTTTCCAGGCTGTGGTCCACGATTGTGTTTTTCAAACTTAATGCTTGTGTGTCAGTTTTCTAAAAGTGTTGTTATTCTTGTGTTTGGTTACTTGTTTGGCCAAAATGTTTCTACTTTTTTTAATTTTTGAGTTTGTTTTGAAATGTCATTCAGAATGTTGTCAATATGGATAAATTTAATTTATATAGTTGTTCTCATATAAATGGTATTAATTAGCTCTGCTTGTCTGAAAATGCTGGTTACATTTATTTTTACTTCCTTTTCCAGTTTTGAACAGGAATCATGTAAGTAAGGGCTGCATAAGTGGCTTCAAAGAAAAACTAACATGAAGAAAGGAAGACAAGGAGTATATAGTTAATAACTTCCTTTTACAGTTTAGCACAGTGATGTGAAATGGAGCCTCTTTTCAAGGTGCAGCTGAATCTGCTGCAAGCCAGGAGGAATAGCAGCTACCTGCTTTATCTTGCAGATGACCATGGTTTCTGTGAATTTCTGTATAAGTAAAAAATTCTTTTTCTCCTTATGTAGAACATTACCTTGTGTTAATGTGTTCTTTCCTGTAGTCTCCCTACAGATATCCAAGCAGAATCCATCCCGTTGATCTTGGGAGGTGGTGATGTACTTATGGTACGTATGCAGGGTAGCCCTATTCATGGAAGTCCTGTGTCTTTTAATTATTGGTTGTGTGGTCAATTTTGTTCTTTCCAGGAGGGTCCATAGTTAGACTAGCTTTCCTTTCCTACTTCAACAGAAAGTATGTTCTTCAGGTAAAAGGCTCTTTGAGTTCCTGGTCTGTTTCCAGCTGTTCTTGCAGATGAAATCTGGGGATATTAGGCTTTATTTTTTAACTTCTTGACAGGCACTGCCACGTGGATGAGGGCTGTCTGATCTCACATATTCTCCTTTTGGCTGTAAATACCTGACATAGCTCTGTATGGAACATGGCTGATACTGCCTAAGCCAATGCTGCAGTATCAATAACCTTGCAAGTATCACATTAGTATGCTTTGTTCATTATGTCTTTTATGGATCTCTGCGTTCTTGATTCCATAAACCAGAATAATACTTCCTAAAAAATAAACTTAGTTTATCAAAATAGAATTCTAGATCAGTCCTTACAGTCCTGGTTAAACTCTTGTATTTTTCTTCCTCTAGGCTGCTGAAACTGGAAGTGGAAAAACTGGTGTAAGTAATCAAATTTAAATTAGCAGAAAGTAAAAGTCTTTAAGTGATGAGAGGTGTATGCATGTATGCAGAAAGAATGTGTATATGTGTTTAAGCATTATTAGTAATAGTCTTTACCAACATATATGTAGGAATGTATTTCAGTGTTTCTGGTTGTGGGTATTGCACCTGAAAACAAGGCTGGAAATAAATGTATAACTTGTGGAATGAAAGTAACTCTTCATTTTAGGCTTTCAGCATTCCTGTTATCCAGATTGTTTATGAAACACTGAAAGACCAAATGGAAGGCAAGAAAGGAAAAGCCACTATTAAAACTGGAGGAGCAGGTAAGTTTTTATATGTCGCACTCCTTAACTTCAAAACTCTGCTAACTCATGTTGCTTTTGTTACTTTTAAAAGTAACATTAACCTGTCATTAGACAAGGTGGGGTTTTTTCCCATAATTTGGGATAATGTAAATAGAATATCATCATTCAGTGTTTTATTAAACAGTGAATATGAATTCACTGGTGGAATCATGGGAAGAACTGGTGTGCATTTGACTGCAGACTCTAAGTGATGCTCTTGCTTTCAGCTTAAGGCTGGCTGATCCACACCTTGCTTTCCAGCATTCTTCTGAAAGCCATATTAGGTTAATGCCTTGCAGGATGTGAAGTGGTGGTGATACCCACCTTAAAAGAAGGAGTTTAAAAAGATCTTTCTGTTGCAGAAATAGGTGGGACCGGCTATGGTATCATGGAGTTGGTTTGGGTCTCTTAAGTGAGCTTGAGCAGAAAGCTCTTTTAGGCTCTAACATATATGAGTGTGACTGGGGTAACAGTGTAGGATCTTTCAATTCTGCTGTGCTGAGTAGAGGTGTTGTGTTCTTTTTGGCACCTGCCTAGGCTTGGAATTGAATAACAACATCTTGAGTTGCTACAGTTTGTTCTAGTAAACATGAAATTGAGCAGGAAATGCGCAAGGCCAGAACTCAGCTATATAGAATGAATTGTAACCATGATAATATCCTCACAGTATTTGAGAGTCTATTATACATCCATTTAATTAAGCTTGGAACTGTAAAGCCAATAACTATGCCCAGTCTGTGGTATTGATAAGATTGAAGTAAGTGAACAGTATTTGCACAAACAACACTGAAGATGTTATAGAAGTTGTCATCATTATAACTACTGCTGCACTGGTGACTGGAAAGTCAAGTTAAAAAAAAAGAAAATAGTTAAAATCCTCCTTGAGAGAATGTAGTATGAATACACAAATGCACTCGGTAAACCTAATGGAAATTACATCTGTGGTGGTTTTAACTCGTGTATAGGTTTTATTACAGGATGTTTTTGGGCATATGAGAAATGAAGTCAGAAATTCTGTGTGCACATATCTTAGCTTCTTAGTAATGACATTTTAATTTATAGCCTGAAAAATACCTTAATGTAAGCTTGGAACAGAAATGGCAAATAATGCATTTCAAATTTGTTGTTCTTAATATAGTTTTGGATGTTTTCTACCTGAATTTGATTGTGGTTGTGTGAAACTGCCTTATTTTATTAAAGTCTTTATTGTTTTCAGTTGCATTTTTAAGTAACTTAATCTGTGTTCTCCTTATTGGAATAATCTAGACTTCCATAGAATACCCTTGCATTAAGCATTTGTGCCCCTCCTTTGGATTGTAGGCCTTCATTTTGAGCTCATATGAATTTTGTTGGAACAAAGCTATTCGTCCAGAAAATTAAGTCAAACACTGTAGAAACAATCTGAGCTTCTAATTTGAGTTTTTCAAGCTTGCTTTGTTGATTTAATGTTTTTTCTGTTACTTTCAACCTTAGTGCTCAATAAATGGCAAATGAACCCCTATGACAGAGGATCAGCTTTTGGTGAGTTGTCCTGCTGTTCACTTGAGAATATTTGCTTGGTAGAAAAAGAATAAAATAGAGGAAGACATGCATAAAATTTTCTTCTAAAAGCAGCTAGGCAATTTCTTTGACTAAAACTGTCTTGTAATTTCAGCAATCGGATCGGATGGTTTGTGTTGTCAAAGCAGAGAGATAAAAGAATGGCATGGATGCAGAGCAACTAGAGGCGTGACTAAAGGTAGATACAAAGTGATGTGTTTTGAGTGCTTCTATAAGATTTCAGCTGAAATGCCTGATTGTCAGCCATTATTAATGTAGGTGGTTGCATAAAAAACTTTCTATCCATCTGACCAAATTTAGTAGCCTAAGACTTGGAAATGACAAATAACTCTGCTTTGTTCTCCTTGTGTTGTAAATTACCTTTTCCCTGATAGTGATGCCTGGAAGTAGAACAAAACCTTCCCAAACAACATTAAAATGATAATAGAAAAGCAAACTTTTACTTGAAAGCCTTCAGGTCCACAGTATCGTGGAAACCATGCCCCAGATTAGATTTATACAATTTTCTAAGATTGGGCAGTTAGAATATCCAGCCAACATTGTCCAGTTAGAGGAGCAGTTGATTAGGTAATGCTCCCCCCTGGGTTGTGCCCCATTGGAATCTTCCCCCCTGGTCTCTGACTCTACCTTTATTATGTCTATGCTATGTGGTACAAAATAAAATGTCCTTGCTAAACTAACAAGCAAGACTAAATAAAACTTTAAGAATGCATCAGAGAGTTTGTTCAGTGTGGGAAAGAAAGCTGGAAAAGAAGTTATACCGAGGCATTTAACAGTCTACTGACCTACATGAAGTATACATAGAAAGCTAAAAATCTTCAGGCATCAATTGGAGACTGAGTTGAAGGAGGCAGAATCATAACTAATGTTCATCAGAATGCTTTTTTTTTAGGAAATGGCTACATACACAGTACTTTGAGCTGTTTCCTCACAGATTCCACACAGATGTGTGTGCAAAAAGCTCATGGTTCTGTGGTTGCAGCAGTAGTTGAGAGGCCAGCCCTAACACTTGACTTAGAAGCAGAGTCATCCTGATAGTCCAGCAGTTCTGGCTGTGTGCTCAGAAAGGCTCTAAACAGTCTCCTTTCATGGGGTGTGCAGATATGTCTGTAGTCTGTGTGTACATAACAGCCAGCTGGATGCGCTTCAAGTGGCACAAGCAGTTATTGATGCTGGAGCATGCTGGTGGTCTGGTACTGATTCTGCAGAACCTCGTGTCCTGAGTTTATCAGTTCCTGTGCATTCAGTAGGATCACTCTTCTCTCTTGCTTGTCACTCCTTTGGAGCCTGTCACACACTACCTCTGTGTGTACTTTGTCTCTTTTGCCTGCTCTTTCTTCATTCCTTTTCACGCAAACACAGTAGGGCATTTTATGACACTTTTAGCAGGACTGTGAAGGTGTGATTTGTGTGGGCTTGGAAGGAGCAAGACTGAACCACCTTAATGAATTTGGGTATTGTATTAGATCCTTTCTATTTCTTTTAAAGGGAAATACTACTATGAAGTTTCCTGTCATGACCAAGGCTTGTGCAGAGTTGGTTGGTCAACTATGCAGGCTTCACTGGATCTGGGTGAGTTTCCTTCTGAAGAGCCTACTGGTAGTTTTTATGTTGATGTGGAATGGGTGGAGTCTTGTTCTAGTGTTGCAGAGAATGGATTCCTTGGGAAGGATCCCAAATCAGAGAGTTGAAAACATTTTGTATTTTACTTCCTGTAAGGGGAAGTCTTTGGTGGTGGCAGTGTTTTCTTGTCCTCTGTGACTTTCTGCCTTTGTATTTTTTTTTTTTTAAAGTTTTTTTTTTTTAATGAAGATGACTGGAGACTAGTAGAATTGATAAATGTACTGCTGCAAAAGTACTAGTTTGGTGTATATCCAGGTCAGAAATCTGTAGTTAGCGCTGTGTATTATTTGTTTACATGGTAGAGTTGGAGATTTCAGTTGCTAATACCAAGAGGAAAAAGCATAACCTGTCTGTGACTGGGATACGCAAAACAATTGCACGAGAGATGAGAAATTTCGCAGGGCAGAGATTTCCTCTGAAAGCTCAGGGCTGCGCCAAGGCTGAGAGCAAGGCGGAGAGCCCTCTGCCTGTTTATTTTGTACTTTTTATACATTTGTGGGTCTGGCAGTGGATTGGCTTTTGGAGTTATCACCCCTTAGCCAAACGGCCAGACCAACTGTCAGTTACAATTGTTTTCAGGTTAGAAATACGCAAACAAAGGACAGAGAATGAAAAACAAAGGATTTGTTTATGTTACATATGTGGGAAAAAGGTAGAAACTGCTCCTAATATTGTACAGTAGCTAAAAGGTCTGACTCCATTTTTATGAAAATCAAAAGGCTTTAAAAAACTCAGAAAAACTAGGGTAACACCTGTCAACCAAAAGATAAAAGCCTATTGTCTTGTCTTCAGGCACTGATAAATTTGGCTTTGGCTTTGGTGGCACTGGTAAGAAATCTCACAACAAGCAATTTGACAGCTATGGTGAGGTAAGCTTGAATTGCATTTGGTAGAAATATTATTAAAAGTTTTGCATGTTAGTGCTGTTACAATCAACTGTGTTTTGAAGTAGTGCTCACTGCTGAGGGAGGCTCACTGGGCAAACTACAATGGAACATTGAAGCATTTTTGGACAAAAGCGGATTAAGAGATTCAACAAAAGCAGTTATAAGCTTGAGACATGATAGTGGTTAGACTGCAATTACATCAACTCTCATTTAGAAGTCAAAATTTTGCTGTGTTACAGGTTAAAAGTTAACTGACCTCTTGAGATTTGTCTTGTCAATTTTAGTTTGAATAAATCAGCCTGTCTGGATACATTGAACATCCAAGTGACAGCATTGTATTCTGTTTACTAAACATTAAAATAGAGGTAATAGCACAACTCTGTAGTCTGTTAAAATGCATTATTAATTGCTATTAAGACAGAGTGCACTGTTTCTGACTATTGAGTTGGGTTTGCCATTCCTTAATAGACACTTCTGAACTGTCTGCTGGGAATATCTGTAGTAGTTTTTGTGTAGCGTAGCAGTGGAATTGAGATCTTTAAACATAATTTATATAAATGAGTATTACAGCAGAAACTCAAGTCTTTTTGTGTTAATAGTGCACTCAGTGTCATAAAGCTTGCAACTTTTATGACTACTGTAGCTTGTTTAATAGTGACTCTTGAGCTATTTATAATATATAAATGTTATTGAATATGTTCAACAGATCTCAAGATACTTAAATAAAGCACTTAAGTATACATAAGATGCATATGGCATCATCTTCAAGAGTTAGTGTTTTATTGTAGTCAAACTACTGGTTTCTGATGCCATGTTTGGTGCTTTAAGCTTAGATTTACATTGGCTAATAAATACATGACTAACGTGCTTTTCCATAATACTTCCAGGTAAATGGCTTAAATGTATCATTGTCATTGTGTTTGGTTTTCGAAGTAAATGTTTAAATGTCTAAGATCAATTGGGCAGTTTAGTGAAGACTTGTAATCAAATAAAAATAAGTGTTCTATTTACAATGATCTTACTGAGATAAATTGAACTTGCTTGACTTCTCTCAAGAATAAGCATTTATTTAGGGAGAGGTGAGAAAAGCTTCACAAACTTTTTTCTTTTTTTTTTTGCAGGAATTCACTATGCATGACACAATTGGGTGTTATCTAGACACAGAAAAAGGACAAATAAAATTTTCCAAAAATGGTAAGTTTTATTCTCTTTCTTTGGAATTTTATTTGGATGCTTTCACTGGGGGAGGGCAGGAAGTGAAAGGAACCACACACTTGCAGAGTCTGACTGAACTAACCCTACTTTCAGGGAAGGACCTTGGCCTTGCATTTGAAATCCCACCACATATTAGGAACCAAGCACTTTTTGCAGCTTGTGTACTGAAGGTAACAGGAATATCAGATGTCCAAGATGATTGTAATTTTTTCTGGGTTTGTTAATGAGCTACTTAAATATAAAATTTGAGTAGCCACCTGCAGTTATGTATGTAAAGTCAGTTTTCTTTGGTTTACCAGTATTCACTAATGAAATAATAATGTGTGTGTATTAGCTTTGAGTACCATTTAAGCTAAATGTTTAAATTCAAATTTTAATCTTGAATTTATAGCTAGAACAGCATGGATAACTAATTCCTAATAACAGTGCCATGTTGTGTGTATTAAACTTTGGTATACTGCCATTCAACAGATACAAGCAAATAGCTTGAGAGTCATTTGTCCTGAACTCTGTGATGTAGTACTATGTCTTTCTGAGTTAGTCTTTTTAAGTCTCTCTCTCAAGCAGTAAAGATTTTTGCAAAACCTTTCAGTGGTTAGAGAAATGTACAACTTCAGAATAAATGCTTTGGTTTCTTTGTTGGCTTTCTTCTGTTTTGTTGGTTGGGGATTTTTTAAGTTCCAGCAACTTGGGGAAGAGGAGTGTATAAGATGGGAGAATGAAAGACCTCCCCTATCTCCTTGTCTGTTTTTTTCATTATTGAGTTGTTTCTAATTTTATGTGGTCTCTCAAATTCATATATATGACACAACTTTTTTGAAACGTAGAATGCTGAATTGAAATTTAATTTTGGTGAAGAGGATTTCAAGTTTCCACCAAAAGATGGCTATGTTGGTCTTTGCAAGGCTCCTGAGGGTAGTGTTGTAAAATCACAACACTCAGGTAGGTTAGAATTTTACAAATTTCTCTTGTTTCTATACTCAGGTTGTGTTACAGAGCATCTTCTGATCCCTTTTTAAATTGTGTTCAGAAAGATCTTGAGTACAGCAGTAATGAAGAAATATTGGTGCTTTTTTAAGTATAGCAGATTTTCTTACTCTTAAACTACCAATAATCTTTAATATTTTGAATTTAGAAGTACATCAGGTAAAGGAAGTCCAGCTAAGTTTTCAACAGTGTCATCATAGGAATGTGTGGGTCTTTATGCCCTGCAATAGAATGGGTTATCCTGCAAGACCACTACAGTCACTTGTAAGTTCTCAACATTATTCTGAAGTGATTCATAATTGAGAGAGCAGTCACATGACCTTGTAATGAAGCATTTAGTGTTATTAGGTTTTAATTACTAATAGAAAATCCAAATCTGTTTCCAGTAAAAAATTCCAGAATAGGAATGTAGTTTGTCTTAATGGTGATTTTTTTTTTTTTCCGCTTAGGAAATGCCCAAGTGGTTCAAGCACAGAACCTTCCAAATGCTCCAAAAGCATTAATTGTAGAACCGTCAAGAGAGCTGGCAGAACAAACTTTGAACAATGTGAAGCAGTTCAAAAAATACGTTGATAATCCCAAATTAAGGTAATAGTTAATTTGTTAGTTGCCTTTATGGTATTTTCCATGGATGTAACTTCATGGGGAGATGGGCGGGGAGGTTCCACTTTGTAGCTAAATGAACCATTATCTGCAGTGTTGTTAATAATAACAGTAATAATCTGTTACCAACCAAACATCGGACTTTTCAACTACAGTTAGACCACTTAGGGGGTTTTTGGTGTGTTTTCTCTGTGAACTGCCTTTTTCTTATATAACAAATTCAGTGGGTAGGGTTTTTTTTAATTATCAGTGATAACTAGTGTGATACTTCACATGCTTTTCTTGACTGAAAATATTACCTGCTTCCTACCCTTTTTTTCCTAAGCATTTTCCTATGTCCCCATCTCCCTCTACCCCCTCATCTATTTGGTTTTTTCATCTCCATCAAATAGTTATATACAGGGTCTGCTCTCTTTTATTAATGTGCTTACAGGACAAATTATCATGGTGATGGAATTCTGAAAAATGTATCGTCTATAAGTTGCTTTGGTTTTAAGTTGTTTCTGCTTTGACTGTGCTTCTAAAACTTAAATATTTCCCAGTTCTAAACTGCAGTCTGTTTATAAGAGCGCATTTACTAGAATTGCTGGGACTAAGCAATAGGAATGGGCAAGCTACAATGAGGGACTCATTTAGTTTACTATTATTTGCGTTTCTAACTTTCAAAGACACAGGAAACTTTATTGAACTAAGTTACATTATTTTTGAGATTTTTTTGGTTAAGGTGCTGATTTGTTTAATACAACAGTGATAAATTAATCACATTCAAATATAGTTTGGTAACAAAGCTTTCATTTAATTGAAATACAATATACTGTGTATGAAAGGATGAATTTCAAAATTTTTTTTTCTATTATTTTATTCTTAAAATTGTTCAGAGCTGTTAATTGTCAGCTATCAATAAAAGAATCCATCTTCAGACAGATGTTCAGTATACCTTCTGCATATAATAAATGGGTAAATGTCGAATATATTGATGTAATTTTAGGGAACTGCTAATTATTGGTGGAGTTGCTGCAAGAGATCAACTCTCTGTACTGGAACAAGGTGTAAGTTGTATTTTTTTATATGATTTATTAATTTGGGTTCCAAGTAATTTATGATGTTGCTAGGGGATGTTAATGGTGGTAACTCATGTAATAAGATTAATAAACATGTTAAAAAGAAAATGTACGGTCGATAGCAAGCTCATGTTGCACCAGTGTAGCAGTTGTTCCTTTACTTCCATGTGAATGCAACTACTTACAGTACTTAGTCAAATTCTGTTGAAGCCTGAGTACTCCTGAAAATCTTAAAATAAAGGTGTAGTTGTTTGCCATTTGTCCTTAACCAACAAGACAGTTTTCCTATTAACTTCTCTTCCATGTTTTTGTGACTAAAAATAGTCTGTAGTTATCAATATAAACCTACACTACAAACCAATGCTACATAGAAGGAAGGGACCTGGTTTCCGCTGCATGGAATGTACAATTGATTCAATCACAATTTAGGGAGAACAGTCACAGGGTCATGTTTTTTATTTAAGATTCACTTTTGGAAGTGAAAACACATCACTTGATAAATTTTCTAGTGGTTCTAGCTGCCAAAATACAAATTTTCTGTTAAGCCTACTTGAACTGGAAGATTATTCAGCTTCCACATGAATGCTAAATTCTTGATTGTGAACCCTCCTGTCTGGCAAAATTTTAAATTATTTCTATAGTTGATAGACTTTGTATCCTTCCACCATGAGGAAAAACTTATCCCCATTTAAAAACAATTCTATTTGTTGGCATTTGATAACAAAATTACACAGCTTGGGGTTCAATGAAGGAAAAAAAGGGCATAGCACTTCCCAGATAAGGGAAGACTTCTTCCCTAAGGTCAATGCTGCTAATGAAATGACTGTAGAACCAAAATGCAGGTTGCCCAGAGAGGAGGCTGTGGGATCCCTTTCCATTAGGGTACTGAAAATTGTATTAGGCAGCTACCTAAAGTAACTTAGAAATTGTCCTTGATTTGCATGTGAAAGTGGGGAGTAGAGACCAGATGATCTCAAGAGATTCCTCCGACTCAAGTTACTCTTGGATTTTATGAAGTTTTAATTAATAGAAAATAAAGCATTACACTGATAATTGTCTCATAATGTTAAGCTTAGATAAAACTTCTAATGCTTCTTGTTAGTTACAGGACCAACCCATTCTCTTTATGTACTTCATAGGTGGATATTGTCGTTGGAACTCCTGGAAGGCTGGATGACTTGGTCTCAACAGGGAAGATTAATTTATCGCAAGTTCGATTCCTGGTTCTGGATGAAGCTGTATGTGGAGAACTAAGTGCTACTTAAATTCTGTTCTTAAATGCAATATAATATTGGCTAAAAAAAAGTAAAACATTGTTATTCTGTAGTTTTTGATAATTCAGTGGAACATAAATACCTGTAGGCTGTTCCAGCTTAATCCTCTCATTGTTTGCAACCATAGTAACCTACTTTTTTTTTTTTTCCCCTGCCCCCATAGCCTCTCTGTTAAATCTGTTTGGAATTTTTTCTGATGGAAAAATATATTTCAAATTGTGTTTATATGGTACTGAGGTCTGTCCCTGTCACTGCAGGGAACTCAAAGGACAAAGACAAAATATAAGTGTTAGTTAATCCATCAGGGTTGAAGCCAGTCAATGTGGTACTCAATATGCTGTGAAATAAGGGCATCACTCTGATCTGCTGTAGTACAACTGAATATTCACAAAGATCAAATGCCGGGGTCTGTTAGCTAGTAGTAGCTGCTGAGCTTCTTGTGAAACACAGCAGCTGTAGTATAAATGCGCCACATTTCTATTGGGCTTTTTCTCCTTAGTGATATGCCTGCCATGCATTGACCTGTCCAGATAATTAAAAGAAAGAACTTCTGAGAGTAGGAGTGTATTGCTTATCTATCTCAAGTGTAAAGACTGAGAAATGAGAGAGAAGATTTGCAGCTTCATCTCTTTTATTTCATCCCCACATAGGATGGCCTTCTCCTCCAAGGTTATTCAGATTTCATAAACAGGATCCACAGTCAAATTCCTCAAATAACATCAGATGGAAAGAGACTTCAGGTATAAAATGTTTGGAATTCTGAGGTTTTTGCTGTGGGTGTTCTGGTTTGGTTTTTTTATTTGCTTGGATATTTTGGGGGGGGGGGGGAGGGTGTGGTGTGCTCTGCTTTCAGTTGTTGACTATTAGTTGGCATGCAGCATGCTTCTTTGAAGTGGAGTTTGCTAAAGCTCTTGTCCAAAACTAACACGTGTTCAGTGAGTTCAGTAATTGCCTGTGGGATATGTATTTTTAGTATTCTAGATGTTGAAGCCTAGTATTCAGCAGTTTTCAATTTAATTTGAATTATTTACATATAAATATAGCAAAACATGACTGAATACATACCTTATGATTTCTAATGTGTTAACAATCTTGATTCATCAGCTTTCAATAGTTTTGCATTCTTCCTAATTTATTGGATCTTTGTAAGAGAATAGTTAAGCAATTTATTTTGTGTCCTGACTCTTGCTAGCTGAGTGGCTCCTGTGATGAGGAAATCCAGACTCTTTCTGTTGTGCTACATAATGCCATTCAACTACATAATATTCATCCAGTTCTACTCCCACCTTTTTGGACTGGGATTATCTTATTCAGTAATATCCATATGACTCTTTTCTTCTCAGGTGATTGTGTGCTCTGCAACACTGCATTCTTTTGATGTGAAAAAACTATCTGAAAAAATCATGCATTTTCCTACCTGGGTTGATTTGAAAGGAGAAGATTCTGTCCCTGAGACTGTACACCATGTAGTTGTGCCTGTAAATCCAAAAGCTGATAAACTCTGGGAAAGGCTTGGCAAGAATCATATCAGAGTAAGTGAAAATTGAGGTTGTTTGTCCATGTTGACTTATTTAACATTCAGAACAGAGGCCTAATGTTGACAGACCTTTGCTGGCTATTGAAACAGCTCAATCTGAAATGGTCTGTTCCATGGTAGTCAGTATCATATCAGTGATGTCCTAACACTGTTTCTGAACAGCTCAGTGTTACAGACATGGCTGAGGAACAGCTTGACAGAGTAACAGTCTGATTTGCACTAGAGAGCAATGGTGCTGTGCTTTTCCACTCTTCACAGTTAATGGTCTGTGGCCTAACAGTGCTTAGTACCTCTTTTCTTACTTGGCAGAAGGAAATAAACCTGCCAAGATGGATCATTCTATAAGGTAGTTCTGTCTCCAACCCATGTGAGATGAGCAGTTTTTACAGGAATGGATTTCATATCAGACTGCATTTCCAGTTCTACAGTCACCTGACACCTGTTCATATGAGACAGTGTTGGTTGTTCAGGTCTTTAGTATTCAAGTTCTGAATAACGTGGAACCATATTTTGTTCTTGGCAACTCTGATGCAGTTACAAGTCTATAGGTTTTCTTAGTCCCTCTTTGTCTTTGGAACCTCTGTTTGACACATGTTAGTACCTTTTCATTGTCTTAGTATGAGTTTATTTCTTTTGCATTTTAAGCTTATATGTGATTCAGCCTAGCATAGGGTTGAAGATAAGAAAGTACTATTTATGTAGTTTAACTATATTTTACAATATCTTTTTATTCCGGGTTGTTGCGTTGTTTTTAATTCTTCATTTTGTTCAAAGAATTTCCTATCCAATGTCTGCATAAATAGTTTTATTGCCCTTTTTTATGAATAAGTTTTGTGTGCCTAAACATAAGACTTTCCTTTAGCTAAAAGTAGGTAAATGTGGCTGGTGGGAGAACAGAATGCTAAGACTACTTTTAAACTTTCATTCCTTCCTAGTTAGAAGTTAATGGGATTAAATATTTGTCTGTGAAGAGTGGACCACTGACTTGGGGGGCTTCTTTGTTTTTCCTAGACTGATGAAGTACATGCAAAAGACAATACACGACCTGGCGCTAACACTCCAGGTAATGGGCAATACTACGGAATAGTTTGTGAATTTTTTGTAAATGTTTTGAAGTAAATTGCAGTAGAGATTTGCTTTGAATCATGGTCTCCAAATTTTTATTTCTATATTCTCGTAGTCTTGAAGATAAATGTCTCTGTAACTGGGGAGTTGGAAAGAGACTTGAATATAGACTAGTGTTTGTTGGTGTGTACAAGAAACCTGAAACTTCTGAGTGCTTTTGTTCTTTCTGTATTGTATCACCTTGGAGCACGAAGTGTGGAGGGGAGAGATACAAACTGACGGTTTAGGGTTTAGCTTACTTGCTCTAATAATGGAAGTTTAACTGTCTACTCACAGGCTAGAGAACTTCAAAGGTAGGCAGTTCAAAGGTTCTTCATGTTTTTAAACAATTTGAGTGAAATAAGTTTTTTATTTTTATTTAGAAATGTGGTCTGAAGCTATTAAAATTCTGAAAGGAGAATACACTGTTCGGGCAATCAAAGAGCATAAGATGGACCAGGCCATTATTTTCTGCAGGACTAAAATAGACTGTGATAATATGGAGCAGTACTTCATCCAGCAGGGCGGAGGTAAACCTTACTCAGCTCGCTTTTCTCACTTCTGTGTTTTTCCAGCAACAGATTTGTATGATAGGGGTCACCAGTACTGGGACACAGCACAAAGAAAGTTGTGCTTCAGTTTTTTTACGTAGTGACTGGGCATAAAATCCGGGGTTTTGTAGCAGGCAACTGCAGGGGTGCCCTTTGTGAGAGAAAGCGATGAACTGTCTTGTACCCATTCCAAATAGTTCTGAAATTAATGGAAGCCCATCATGCACCAAAATCTGAACCATATGGTGCCTCTGCTGAAACATACTAGTAAAATTGATAGTTGGTAGGGGCAAGAAACATGGGAAGAAATGTTCACACATAAGAAGACATAGAAGGAGAAATATGAAAAAACCCACAGGAACAGTGTAAGGGGTTGTGTGAGGAGAAAGATGAATACAGACATTTGTAGAAATGGGGAAATTTAGAGCAGGAAGGATTAAGGAGAAATGCCTGTACAGACATACTCTGGGGAGGAGGGAGAAAGGGTGTTTAACTACTTGTCTTTAGTATTTTTTCCGCCCCAATGCCTGTGAAATTCTTTTGCCCATGAGATTTTTTTTCCACTTTTGTATGCTTCTGTGTTATAAGTTATATGTGATGTTATTAATGCATATAAATTCTTTCAGGCCCTGATAGAAAGGGACATCAATTTTCATGTGTCTGTCTACATGGTGATAGAAAACCTCAAGAAAGAAAGCAAAACCTGGAAAGATTTAAGGTGATGTAGCAGATTCTTGAAGGCTTTTCCCTCACCTCCCAATATCTGAATTCATATGTTAATTTGTATTCCTAGTTCTCCCAATTAAATGAAATTGCACTCAAATGCTCTATGTCCCGCTTCCTGAAATTGTGAGGCACATTTTCTGTAGGTGGAAATCTGTGCAGATAAATCAATATGACCTTTGTGAGTTTGATAGTGGGCTTACTTTGAAATAAAAACCTAACTTTAAACTCTCCAGCAATCACATTATTTTTTAAAGTTTTTAGTACTTGATTACTTCAAAAAAAAAGTTAATCAAAACTAAACTGTAATATTTTAAGCTGTTTATTCATTTCTGCTTGCCTTATGGCGTTGGGGAAAGAAGCAAGGATGTAAATTCACCAAGCTATACATGCTTTATTTGAAGTGTACTGAACATACAGAGGCTTGAAGGTGAAGTAAGTGCAGAGGACTGTAGTTTCATTGCTTGGGATTTTGCTTGCTGTATTTAGAACAACACTTCATTACAACTCTGTTTTTGCAGAGAGGAGATGTCCGTTTCTTGATTTGCACAGATGTTGCTGCTAGAGGAATTGATATTCATGGTGTTCCATATGGTAAGACATCGGGTTTTTTAACTTAAGCTATTGAATTGCACTGGAGCTTCAATATATTTGTAGTCCTGTCCACTAGTTATATATATGATCTATAGCATAATTTTAAGAGATGTAGATGTTAAAGGCTTAATCTAGGCAATATTTAATTTGGTTGTTCACCATAAGTTCTCAAATACCTGCTGACGTTCTGCATTTTTGGAAATTGTTTGTTTGGTTTTTCATTCTTGCCAAAAAGTATTCAGGGAGAAAGCAGTTTGAGAGTGCCAGCCTTTATTGCAGATACTGCAGGTTACATCTGTAACTGTTGTGATAGACTATAAAGTATGTACACAGGCTAAGGAGAAGAATTGCAGCAATCAAAATCATATTTTAGGTATCTGATCTCTGACCTTAGCTCATATATTAAAAAATCCTGTGTTCTCTGTGCACTGTGCTTGTCTTATACAGTTATCAATGTGACACTCCCTGATGAAAAACAGAACTATGTTCATCGAATTGGGAGAGTCGGCAGAGCTGAGAGGTACGTGTGTGTTCAGAGAAGTCACCAGGTTTCCTTGATACTTTTTGTTGTTGTTTCACAGGATCGCAATAGTTACTGAAATAGATTCTCCCTTTCTTCTCCCCTAATATTTCAGGATGGGTTTGGCAATCTCCCTTGTGGCAAAAGAGAAAGAAAAGGTAATTATGCTCCAAAGCAAAGATGAACAGACATTATTTACTGAAGTTCAGTCCACAACTGCTATCTGACCCTCTTATTGTGCACTGAAAAACTGCTTGTTTGTCCATGCTTCATTGAAGGAGAACTTAACCAGATTACTGAATTCTTTTTTATTCTATAATTAGTCAAAATGAATGTACTAAGCTCTATTTCACAAAGTTTAGAAGTTGTTTTCCATTATTTCTAGGTTTGGTATCATGTATGCAGTAGTCGTGGAAAAGGGTGTTATAACACTAGACTGAAGGAAGAAGGAGGTTGTACCATATGGTACAATGAGATGCAGGTAAGCATTTTGCTTAAATGTTCCCTAATTCCTCTAAAAGACTTAGGAATGAAGTTCTTGTTTCACTGTGTAGCTGAAGTTAGGGTGTTTATAACCTTTGATTCCATTTAAAGAAGAAATTAGAAAACTTTTCAAGGTGTATGTTCTGTAAGTTGTGTACTTATAAAAACTTATTTTAATATTCCCAGCCAATTTTGTTGGAGTCATATGTTCAGCTTCCTTATAGTCTTCCTAATCAAAATCTGTTAATATTTAGAGGGTGTTAGTTATGAACTTCTGTTTAGATCTTTTGTTGCAAAACTGACACTTAAAACTATTGTTTCTGTAACCTGGAAATAGTTTGTCACTCAAGTAGGTTTTCATTGGGATTTGTATACCAGCTATGAATGCATGTTAAAAAGCAATACTTCCCTTCTTTCTCTAATAAAAAAGGGCAAATGCACCTCATCTGTGGTAAAATAAGCTTGGACTATGAGCTCTTTATTATAAAGTGGCCTCATTCATGCAAGTAGGGTAGTGAATGAAATAAAGACTTCTAGGTAGGGTATAACCCTACTGAAATTGGAAACTTGTATAGTCTGAGCTAATAAAAGTGTGTTAGTCTTCTGTATCTGTGACCAAATTATTTTCTGTACCATTCCTGTTCAAACTACTCGAATTTGACTGTTCAGGACACTAGTTTGACTATTCTTGGACCATAAGGGTACTTAAAGAGGTTGGTTTTTTTTTCTCTTAGTTGCTGGGGGAGATTGAAGAACACTTAAACTGCACTATTGCCCAAGTTGAACCAGACATAAAAGTACCAGTGGATGATTTTGATGGGAAAGTTACATATGGGCAGAAAAGAGCTCTGGGTGGTAAGAATGAGCTGTTCTTGAGTTCCTTTGCTATGCAGTGCTCAGTTTCCTGGTTGTCTCTTGTTTAACTACAGAATAATAGACTACAAATAAGTGGATTATAAAAAGCTGCTAGTTCTTTGCTATCTTCTGCATTTGTTACACGCAGCCTATGGGTTGCAAGTGACAAGTGTGTATACCCATTGTGGTTTGTGTGTGCTTTTTTTAGTTCTGCTGAAAAGTGGCTTTTTAATTTAGTTTGTGTCTCTTTTGGCAGGTGGACTGTATAAAGGCCATGTGGATATTCTGGCACCTACAGTACAAGAATTGGCTGCCCTTGAAAAGGAGGCTCAGACATCTTTCTTGCATCTTGGCTATCTTCCTAACCAGCTGTTCAGAACATTCTGATAGTGCCACTCTGGAGAGAAGGCTTGAGTTAATAAATGCTCTTCCCTGCAAATACAAAAATCCCACACTGTCTCTGAGTAGAGGTAGTTAGAAAGCGATTAAAACAAAATACACTTCTTGCATGAGGAACAGAGTGTTCAGCACTGTTAACTTTGAGTTAGCTGTTCTCCTAATAAAATAAAACGAGTCAAAGATGAAGTGGTTTTGTTTGTTTGTTTGTTTTTGCCTTAAAGGATGAATTTGCAGAATCATTCTTTGCATGGTTTAACTTATTGTAAGTACAAGAGCAGTTAGGCAAACATGGGAGGAGAGTTTTCTATTTCTATTTATTTATATTTTAAAATATTTAATTATTTGTGTACTGTAAATTTTTAGTGCTGTACTGACTAAAGATAAATTCATATTCATTCAGACAGCTGTTTACATTTAAGATACTAAATACAAAAACCCAGATCTCAAATATGTATTTGAAGCTCTTTGTTATCCTGTACCCCTACATCTAGGCTCTAAACTGCATTTTGATTCTGCAGTTCTAGACTTCTCAAAGTTAATGGTTCTTAAATTTCTGAAATGGGTTGTACAGTATTGTAGAAGTACTGTTACAAATATTTCTACAAAACTCTTGAATTCATAGGGGAGTACCATGTGAGTATCAAAGCATTTCATAAAACTGCAGGAAAAGCTTTTTCATGCAGCAGTATAGGCTGAAGTATTTAATGCCTCTTGTGCTGCTTTCAGACAGGTTGAATTTGTTCAGATGAAGTTTGAAATTTCTTTTTAGCTTTTTTTCTTTTTTCCTCTAGTGGCTCTTCTAATGATAATTAGAAATTTCAGTGACTGCCTGCAAATTGTTGTCCAAATATCTCAGTCATTGGGAACACCAGACAACCACCAGTCCAAGTAAACTTTTGCTGCCTTTGTGAAGTCTTCACAAAACATTCCATCCCCTTGCAGAAGGCAGTGACAATCAATTTAAACTCAGGTTGTGCAAATAATTATTTGTTGTGTTACTTGGAGAGGGCAGACTGAGAGACCGTGGGATTGTAATTTAAAAAAAAAATAGATTTCCCATTAATTTAAACAATGTATTTACATTTACAGCAATTTGTAATATTACTTGATTGCAAGGAGAGGGGAGATTACATGGGATGCTTATTAGAACTTAGGAAGAGAAGTTCGGTCGTGTTGCATTGGTCTTGTCAGACAAAAGTAATGAAATCTGTCAACTATAAGTAAAGCAAAATTAACTTATTGCAATGCCTAAAGTCGTTTAGATACAGAAGAAATCTGACATTCTTGTTTGCCAGTCGAAGCTGAGATTAAAATCCATTTTGTCTAGTTTAGACATACATCTTGGAAAATATTTTTAAATCACAGGGCAATGGTGGATAAATGGAATCAAAGCCTTGGGAGCATTGATCTTTTTGTTGAAATGTGACCGTCTAAATTTGCTACATTTCCCAAGTGTTGATATCTTTTAAGATTAGCTGTTGGGTATCCAAACTTCAGTGAATAATTACAAATCATGACTAATTAGGGCTGGGGGAAAAAAAAGTGATGCTAAAAATGAAAATTACTTCAGGCATATAACCTAGGCATGTCAATTCTTACCTAAGATTTGTATTTTCTTGGTGCTGGAGCAGGAATTACTACAGTGGCCTGATGGTATACTTGCTTTCAGAAGCGTTTTGCTGATATGCTTTCAAATGCAGTAGCATGAAAGAGGTACAGTACAGGGCAGTTTCTGGTTGAGAGACTTCAAAGGCTCTGAGATGTCAGAACTTAACTCTATCTTGTGCTAAATGGCAAAAAATCCCCACTGCTGTAGTCAGTAATCTCTAGGAAAAGTATTTAGATCAGATGGCATATAAGCTAGTAATTGTTTTGGGGGGATCTGGTTTGGGGTTTTTATATTACTTCCAGTTATTGCTGTCTTAAATGGCTAAGATGGACTTATTGGAAAACTTGACATTTTTCTCAGAAAGCAAGTATGGCTGTTAAAAAAAAAAAAATAAAGAAAAAATCTTAAAAACCAAAATAAAATGTTGAATGGAATTACACCAAATTAAGTTCAGACAATTTTCCCTGATAGGATGTTCCTTGCCTCTTGTTATTTTTATTTGGGAATGAACATGCCTTTACCCTTAGTTACAGGAAGCCATATCTTGATAGACTGGCATGATTCCAGTTAAAAGCTTTAACTGCCTCTCTTGAACCAAGCACTGATTTGTTTTCACACCAGTCAAACTATGAAGTTTTTTTGTACTGGATGTTAAAATTCAACAGCTACCTAAGAAAAAATATTTCAGCATCAGGTGATGTTCTACATCCCATGGGAATGTTCCGAGTGATTGGGAAAAAAATAAAAAATCTCGTAGTAATCAAGGTACCTAATTGCTGTCAGTATCTCTGGCGGTGGATGCGCGTAGGCTGCGGGGCCCGCGTGTGCTCCGTGTCTAGCTGCGGGTGCTTCCCAAGGCGCTGCGGCTGCTCGCCCTTCGCTGCCTGGTGCCCATGTGGTGGTGCTCATGTCCCGCCTATGCCCCTTCCTACACCAGCCTGCGTCTTCCAACTGGGTCAATTACAGTCTCCCTATTTTTTTTTTTTTTCTCTTTAGAAACAAACAAACTCCTAAACAAAAAAGAACTTAAAGCTGGTAGAGCTGTTTGTGTGGAACAGAAGCTCACAATGAAGGGCCCTTGCTTCACTGACTTCTTGTTGGAGCTTGAAATAAACATGTAGAGTGAGCGGTTCTGATTGCTAATCCACTAACTTCTGCTTTAAAGGGCTTGCTCCTTGTCTGGGTACAAAGCTAATTCCTGCTACTGTACATGTCAAAACTGTATTTATTTTTCTTCTCAGTGCTGATTTCTAAGACTCACAAACTGGAAACAAAAACAAAAAATAGGCTTTCATAACTGCCCCAGCGATATTTGTTGCAGTTTACTGGCTTCAAAATTGTAACCAAATCCCATGTAGGCATTCTTGCTGTGCTTCAACTTTTCTGACCAAAAGTCAGGAATATGGGGAATTCAAGATTAGCCTGAGTAAAATGAAAAAATGAACAAAATATAAATTCTAGTTTTAACCTTTTTAATATTCTAATAATAGTTATAAAGTTGGCTTAGGTAGATATTTTTGTTTGGTGTTTTGAGTTTACCACTTGCTTATTGGAGTACCCTTGTTGAATAGATTTTTTTTTTTTACTAATTTGCTTTAGCACAATGTCTTTGAGAGAACTCACATTCTTATTGGATGATTAACTATTCATTTATAACTACTGGTAGTAATCTTTCTTTGTTTTCCTTTACACTCCTATAAAGGTTCCTTTTATGGAAGGGAAAAGGATACAGATGGTGTTTGCCACTCAGTGTCCAAACTGCTGAGCTGGGGCCCCCTTTTAGCAAGCTCCAAAGGCAGGAGTTTGCTGGTCTCTTATGCTTTAAGTATGGTTCTGTTTTGCTACTGTGAAAGCAGACAGAATTGCTGCTGGCAACACAGACTTGTACTTCAGTCTTCTCATGTTTATGGAATCACACATACAAATAAACGTGCCTGGTCTATTTGAAGAGGTAATTGGCCTGTGGTCACTACCATATGTGAATATCCATATAATGCTGTAAGCTGGGCTCCTGCTTAAGCCAGTTAGCAAAATAGCTGCATTTCAATTAGATTAGGTATGTGTAAGAAAGAGGAATAATGGGTGGAAGATTCAAAGGATGAACTTTACCAAGAAGTGTGTACCCCTTCGCCTTGTACCTCTCTTTGTAGGTAGGGAAAAGTGTAACAACTAGAGACACTTTGATAAACCCTTTATCATTGCAATTACACCACCACTTGCCTGTTGACAAAGTTATGCAAGGGGTGAGGGAGATCAAAACTTGTCTTGTGTAAGGAGTTTGCTGCAATAATACTTTTTACACATGTTGCTTAAAAGCAAATATTTGCTACTTTTTAGAGTTGCTACTTGTTGCAGTAACTAATGCATTTCGTGAATGATAAGCAGGGTCTTTATCACTTCTTATTAAAAATTGTCTAAAACTCACTGTGCTTCTTGCAGTGATTTCTGTCTATATATCATGGTTTCTCACAAATGTGTCCAGATCCACAGATGGAAAAACTGAGGTGAAGAGACATAGCAATCTGCTGAATGTCAGCCAAGACTGGCAAGAGTTGTCATAATATCTTTGCAGCAGTAATATGTTAAATGCTGTTTCAAGATATTCAGCACGTGAGTGAATCAGTCTTTTTCATAATGGCTGTTATTATATGAGAACATAAAGATACATTCATGAAGTGTATCCCATGACTGCTGAGCACTGCTGCTTACTGGAGTGCCTAGAGTGTAGAGCAGAAAATTTCTCTTGTCCTGAAGGGATTTTCTTGATATAATATTTAGCAGAAAAATTAAAAATACAAACAGCTAACTTAATACATGGAGAACAGATTGCTGGAATTCAGATTCTAGCTAATATTGAGCTAACACTGTTGTGGGTAACAGGATAATCTTGCCACTCCAGAATTTACAGGTCTCCTTACTGTAGGTGTTGGACCTACCAATGCTGGACAGAAAATTCAGGTGCCCTATTGAAACAGCATGGAGAGCTTGTGTTTAGACAACTGAACCCATCCTCTGTGTAAAATAGTGATGAATTTAAAAATTTTAACACCTATGGAAACGTCATAGTAATTGCATCTCCTAAACTGTGTTGCCTCTTCAGTTTGCTGTCTTTGGAGAGCACCAAAATGTTGTGGAATTGTCCAGTGGTAACTTTCTTCTGTTTGTTGATCATTGCAATACACAAAACATGTTGAGGATTTGGATGGTATCAGTTAAAACCACCCTTCCACAGCTGCCTTGTTGGGAATTAGAATCCTTTTAACCAGAGCTGTAATTGTGTTAGAATTAGTTCAACTTATTATATGAGTAATGAAAAATACCATGTAGGATAACAAAATAATAATAGAAATTACCTCCAAATTGCTTTAGCTGACTTTTTGACTCTTTGGTGTATATCAGTATCATGAGTAGCCACTCTGTTATTTAGGTTTTAAGCAATGTGTTCTATTTTATTTTACTAAAAAACTTTTGTGTTTGTTTTTTGATTATTGCAGTTCCACTGAACAAAAATGGTATTTTGAGTGAAGTGATTCAAAATAGGAGGTAGAGAATTGTTAGTATACAGCATATGCAGTTATACTTTAACCAGCCCTGTACCAAATGCAGTAGTAAGTTTGAGGGGTTTTTATTGACTCTTAACCTTTTTTTTGAGGAAAAAACAAAACAACAACAAAAAAACCCCCACGCAAACTTGCTTCGCTCTTCCTTATAACAAGAATTTAAGCCATATTTGGCTGAAATGTTCAAAAATAAGTAAGTTTTATAAAAAGATACTCTACTCACTGATCTTTTGTGGTAATTCTAATGGCCTAAACCAGCGAGAACAGAATTTATATTCAGATTTAAAATTATAAAATAGTCTGAAGTCATCTGTAGTTTTCTGTCAGCAGCCCAAATTTTGGTTAGGAGTTTTGCCAACAGCCACTGTTGCCAGGTGATGCTTTTAACTATGGACTGCATTTAGTCCAAGTTTCTAAACCTAAGTAGTGCTTAGAATATGGTAAATATATCTATTTTTCTGAGGTTTTTTTGCTAAGATTTAACTTTTCTGGTATGTATGTTCAAACAGCTTTTCCTGGTGGATTAAAAATAGTCTTTATATCAAAAGGAGGAAAAAGTTTGTTGTTACTCTTTCCATATTAAACATGGGGTTTTCTCCTGAATAATGCCTGTGGTATCAGAGGCTTCCTCCATGTGTTTTACTTATCTCATTTATCGTGTAGGTAACTTATGTAAATGCTGAGCTTCAGGATGCGGTCTCCTTAAAAAAGCAGGAAATCCCTGGGAAACTGTCCAAGTAAACACTGCACAGGCTACTGAAACGATCCAAAGTATGGGTTTGTTTATGAAATATTTTCATCAAGCCTATATAATACCCCCTTAAAGTTCTCTCTTTTTTTTGGTAAGGCAGCCAATAAAGTGACCTTTCTACTCATTAGACCCTGTGTGCATCCAGTTGCCTCTCCTGTTACCCTTCTGATTAAAAGTGAGTTTACTTTTATTCCTATATCAAGAAGATTGTTTCCATGGTGGCTCTTAGTTTACAGCCTTTGAAAATCCACTATGGGTTGGGGAGAAAATGTATAAGGGTAAGATAAGGAAGAAATGCAAACTCCATAAATTAAAGAAGAAATGCAAATCAAATCCTGATTGAGACCTAAATTGGCAGCATGAAAATAATCTTCAACATAAGTGTTTCCATAAGTGACATGATTTGGGGTAATTAGGTTTGTGGTGCCCAAATACACTGCGGTTTTAAGGTTATGATCTTCAGAGATCAGTGTCTTGCAATCTTAAATCTATGTGATAATCTTGACTATGCAAATCAATATGCAGCAAATACAAATTCTCTTTACTCTTTTGCATACTACTATTGTTGAAGGCAATTTAAAATAATGTGGTTTGATATGCCATGATGAAATATCCTCTCACTGAAGCATCTGTGTTTCAACAAGATGTCAATCTTTGCAGCTCATTCACAAATCCAGCTATGTTCTGGTTCACATTAGGTTTGTACTGAACAAAATAGAGTGTAACAAAAGTAAGCAGGAAGCAATTCCACCCCCAAATAAGGCTACTCCAGTGTTTTTAATAAAAGACTTAACAAATTGCCAGCTCAGGTAGAACTTGTGGAATGCTCTTTTTTCTCCTTTTGTATAGTGATGCTCAGTTGTTCAAAGCGTCACATCCAACAGCCGCAATTTCTCAGGCAATACTTACCAAACTCAAGCCTCTAACTCATTTATTTGAAGAAGAAATCCCCAACTCCACTAGACTATTTCCTGCATTAAATTAATTAACCTTTAGACTGAAATTAGGTCTTTCAGAGGTGGTTGTTTCCTAAGAGAGCAGCCACAACACTCCTGACAAGTGTTTGATGTGGAGAAAATTTTGAAGAAGAAGCAGTTAATTTCCAGAGGTGCTGCTGCTATGAGAAACAATTTTCAGTATTACATGTGTTCTTGGCTTATCTTAGTTATATTGTTAAATGTTTTTTTAATCGTGTCAGCAGCAAGTACTTTGGGTTTTTTTGCCATATAGACTACAGATACAACTTTGCAGAATGAAACATAAGGTTTTATTCTGCAAAGTTTTTATTTTAAAAAGTATTATGTAAGTTCCATTTTATAGGACCAATGTCAGGAATTTGCCCTAGTTTTAATAATTTAATCTGTTCCTTTAAGCAAGAAAAAAACTAGAGGGGGAACATAGCAGTGGGCAAGGATAGCCCATACAAGGCTTGATCTGATACAGTAATGTGAAAAGTCCTTACCTGGAGTTCTGCTTACCAGAGCCATCTGTGTGTCACAAGTAAGCACTGTCTTTTTTTATGAACTGACCATATTTCAGCCTTCCCTTCGCATGATGCATCACATTCTTGGTTCAGCTGCCTGAGCCATGTGCTGTATTATTGCTTTCCCTTACCTGTGGTTAAGGGGGTGTGCACAAGGAAAGACCAAAGATATCTGGCAGGTAAGGCGGGAGGGTGCAACAGGACAACATTCCTCCCAGAACTCGAACTCTTGCTAGCATGAGACCTAAGAAGAGGCAAAATTAAGAGCAGCAGTGGGATGGTACTGTAAATCATTCTACATTTGACTGGGGGAATATTGGTGAATCACGTGGCACAGTCTGCGCTATTCTTCTAAAGCTCTTGTTTTGCTGCTGTGGTAGATAAGAGCTTTCCTAAAGTGATGTTTTCTGATACCTGTAAAGAATGGCTCATTTTCCTCACTGCTCTCCCAGAAGGAAATTGTATGAGCACTTGGGCTCAAAAACATTCTTTTGAAGGAACAAATAAGAAAGTTGAAATTGAGAAATAATGAGCATGATGAAGAAAAGAACAAGTTTAAGATGATCCTGGATTTCTCTGAGCATCCACTCTATCCACTACAAAACCCATTTCCTATGCTAGTGGAAATTAATTTTTTCTGTAAGTTCTTCTGTGTCAGGAGAGGAAAGGTGCTTTTCTTTCTGTGCCAAACAAATTGTCCTTTAGATACATTGGTTTCTTTGAGAAGCCAAGGTGTGGTTCAAGGTACTGTTTCCTGGAGAACAGCACTTGATGAAATGAATGAGATCGTTATGGTTGGTTGAACCCATGTAGCTGAGCAAACACGTGAAGGCTGAATGTGCTGGAAGTGAGTAAAAACAGATTCCATGCCCTGAGAGGTAATTCCTGAATGGTAGCAAAGATGTGTAATTATTGCTAAATTTACCAGCATAATTGAAGTCCTCTAGTCAATTATAGGTGATAACACTACTTGTGCACACTGACAAGAACTTATGGGAATACCTAAATTGCAGGTTAGTTGGCTTGCTCTGTGTGTGGTTTTGCTGTTTGAAAGACTCACTAAATTCCCTCTTGTGTTAAGGAGTGGTCTATCTCACAGCCAAGGACTAGGCCAGGGACTACATTTCGGTTTACACTTTCTCTTATAGCAAAGATTGGCACAGTTTGTACTTTGTAAAGGTCTAGAAAATGGTGTCAAGGTTGATTCACTTATTTTTTTATTTTCTGTTTTTCATACTTTCACAGATTCATAGAAAGATTTGGGTTGCAAGGGACCTTAAGTTAAACATCATCCAGTTCTAATGCCCTGCCTAAGGCAGGGACATTTTCCACTTGACCAGGTTGCTCAGAGCTACATCTAGTCTGGCCTTGAAAACTGGGGCAACCTGTGACAGTGCCTTGCCACCCTCACCATGAAGAATTTCTTCCTGATATGTAATCTAAACCTTCCCTCTTTCCATTTAATGCCATTTTCTTTTGTCCTATCAGTACACATCTGTGTAAAAAATCCCTTTCCAGCTTTTCCTTTTCCTTTGTACTCTGGTTCAGAAATAGCAGTTGAGGGCAGAGTGAGCAGTGGTGTTTTAGTGTGTATCCAGACTGACAGATCAGGAACAAGAGGTCAGCCAGGGTGGGTCTGACCAGGACCAGTCGTGCTTCATGCTGAACGAAGTCTCCTGGATGGGCTGGGTGAATATGAGGGAATGCTGATTTTATTTACAAAGTCAGCATTGATACACCCCTAAAGAAGAGTGGGAGGATGCAGCCTGTTTGATTGCCAGTAAGGCTCCCAGACAGATCATAAGCTTGACTGCTCCCGTGTGTTAGCTGCGGATGACTTTGCAGCCTGTGTGTGAGAGGCACCCTCACAGAGAATTAGAGGTCCTGCTCTTACTTTATGCATCATTTTCTGCTGTTGTACTGGACATGAGTTTTAATTATACCCATACATATTTGCTAATGTTTTTAAAATGGAAAATTTTAAAAATTGCCTTTGGATAGCTTAGTTTGCCTCAACATTCCTTTAATGTCATTTTATTTGATCAGAATCAACTAAGGAATACTTAGCTAAGGAATTGTAGACAAATAAAACCCTGCTCTTGCTGACATGCTGAAAGACAGCAATGGAACAACATGACTGTTGTCAATGGAATCAGCTGGAATCCAGCTGACTTTCTATATAAGAACTGGAGAAAAAACTCAGAAATAACTAATAACTATTCAAAAATCTATTTCAAAAAGTGAGAAGCAGTCTGGATGGTCATGTTTTAATAAGTCTTTGTGTGCCACTGTGCCTTGTAGATAGGTGGCATGAGGATCATGGAGGTACCCTGAAAGGGCTGTGTGATAATGGTGCTATGTACTGTTGGTTTTTCTACAAATACGGAGGATTTACTGAAAGATGCTAATGATAATAGATTTTAAATGCTTTTGCCTTTAGCAACACATTTTTTCATGGAAGTTTTGAGCCATACAAGTCTAGAAGATACTGACCTGCTGATGACAAAAATGGTCATCCTTTAGTTTTCTATGTTGCTAAACAATTTTTTTAAAAGCCTTTTTCTGTAACATGCACTGCAACTTAGCTTTCTGAAGCAAGGGAGAAAATACTAAACTCTCATGTGCTAAAAAAAAAAAAAAAAAAAAAATGTAGCATTATTTTAAAAGTAATCACTCCTGTAAGTATATTTTCTAATGATCTCCATCTTGAAATTTAATTTGCAAAGGTGATTCTAGGAGCACACATATCTCATGTTTCTGTGTTAAGCTTCTATGAAGTTCAAATTGCATCAGGGATTTTCTACATCTATAAATTCGATGTCTCCATGAAATGTGAGTTCACAGACCACAGAAAAATTCACTTCATACACATTATGCTTTTATGCTTTTCACAATGTGGGATAATGATGTTGTATATATTAAAATTCAATATTTTATAGATGCAATCAAAAAAAAAAAACCAAACATTTAAATAAAGCTAAGGGTCTAACTGAAATGTAAAAGCGAAGAATAGTGAAGCTCAGGAAGGAAATTCTGGTCTATATGATATTCTTCAGGATTTTCAAGACCCCTGCTGAGTGCCACTGGATTGTCTGCTCTGTCTAAACTTGCATTGATGTAGGAAGAACTATATGTAAGTTCTGTTTGTGAAGTATAATTTTTTTTTTTTAAAGAGAAAAGTGAAAATATAGATTTAAAATTTTTATTTTCAGATTTACAGGAAGTTACCTACTGGATATGAGTATATTTATGTAATGATGCAAAATTATAGATCATTGTATTAATGCATTTTATTATATGCTCCTTTTTTGAAAATCATGATGATCAGAGAGGACAATGTCCAAATCTGTATGTAAAGGCACATGGGTTTATTCTATTAAGGTTTTTTTCTTCCAAGTGCATTTTTTAATTGATTACAAGATAAAAATTGCACTCATGATGGCACATAAAGGATTCTGAAGAAGACTTGAACAGCAGTGAAGTGCATCTTGATTTTGAAGTTGATTTCCTGATGTCCTGAAAATTATTTTTCAGATGCTAAGTCCAAAGTTGTCTCAGTTCTGCAAATAATTTCCTTACTGAACTGCATAGTTTTCAGGAGCCTGAAGTCTTCCTTCAGAAAGTAACCAAAAATGGATCAATAAGACAAAGGAGAAGCTGGGGTCTGTTCAGTGTATTTTCAAGGACCACAAGCTAAATATTTCTGCTTTCTCTGTCTAAATTGCCTGCAAATACTTTCAGAACATAGCTGGTAGGGGTATTCTCAGATAACTGTGTTCCACATCAAATGTAGCAACATTCTTTCCTTTCTCATCAAAAAAGTGGTATCATCATCCATGATAGCTTTTGCCCTGTAGATGGGTGGTTAGAGCATTACCCGAAGTACAGAAGAATGAAAATCACATTTTCTCTTCTGCCTATGAGCCTTAAAACCCCTTTCCCTTATGTCACAAGAGATTACACCACCAAATCAGCTTGAAACTAGTTTTGGGAGAGAGCCCAGCACAACTGTGCATTGGTTCATTGGTTCATAGGCCAGAGAGGAAAGAATCCATAAACAATAAGTTAATCTAAGTTATTTTTTTGAGTTCTGTCTAATTGCTGGTCTAACCTTTCTAGCCTAAGATCATAGAAATGGACTGAGAAGCTGTCTACAATGAAATTTTGTCCTTAAATAAGTACTTAAGGAATACGGTGTGGTCATGTCTTTGATTTCTTTGACAAAAGTTATTTTACTGAGGGTGGAAGTACTTCACAAAGAAGTTTTCTAATCCTCACATCATTCCTGTGACTTCTGCTCTAAGTCCCCAGGGTTATTCTCTGTCTCTGTGTACCAGCATCAGGAGTGTTCCAAATTCAGCAGCACCATTTCCAAGCACAGAGTTAATGCATCCTCCCTTCGTTCTGTGCCCAGTGATGGTATTTGACCTTTAAAGTAGGGAATCATATTGAAAACTTGATATTTCTGTCTCTCATTCTTCCCTTTCTTTTTTTCTTCCAGAGACTGTTTGAGGTTATAACCTAGAAGCAGTGATTATTCTCAGAGGTAATACTATATATGTGGCCATACATAGGATCAAAGTTCTTGTTTATGGCTGGATGATGAGGTGGCCTGTAATGCTCTGGTTTGGTTTTTTTCTTTTCTTCTGTTTTTGATATAAATAACTTGTGGGGGTTCAAAAACCCCCTACATTCTCAATGATCTATGTCCATTTGCAGTGTGTTTGGGGACCTGTCAGTCACATATTTTTACTGATATGAGCTATGCTACATTTTTGTCACCATAGTTTCTTATTTAATAAATGAATAGATAAATAAGGCAGTGCCAAATCAACACCGTAAAAAGATGTGATTTCTCTATGATTTTATTTTTAAATAAACTTATAATTTCATGATAAAACCTACCAGTTTAGCTTGATGTAAACCCATGTTGATTGGCATTAATTACATTTTCCTCCTTTAATTTATTAACCAAGTCCTGCACCAGCCAGCTCTTTTGCTTAGGATCAATGTCAGTGTGACAGGCCTATAATTATCAGGTTGTCTTATTTGCCCTTTTAAAATATCTTCAATTTTTCTATTGTTTCATGATGTATTGAAAATAAGCGTTAATGATCCAAAAGGTTCCTTCACAAGCTGTCTCTGAAATCTTTAAAGGAAGTTATTTGGATACTCCAAACTCTACATTTAGGAGCTACTCTTTAGTAACTTTCTGAGTTACTATAAAAATGGAAAATATTTTGACATCATCATCATCAACTGAACATGCAGGGGAAACTTTATTCATTATTGCCTTTTGGAAGTCATTGAAAAATTCTTCTGTACTTTCACTATTACTACTGATTTTTTTTAGTTTGCAGATCTTAATCTTTTAATAATGATTTTCAGATTTGCCACCTTGCTTTCTCATGGAATCAAGCAAAAGCCTATTTCTGTGTTTGATGTCTATTCGCCATGGCAATCCCTGTAAAATCCAGGACTAGAGCTGCATTGTCAGAGGACAGAAGTGAAAAAGGGTGAGATTTAAGGTAAACTCTATATTTATGGTGTTACAGGCTCACCTGGAGGCCACACATAAGATTTCTCTCTCTGTATGATTTCAGCATCAGATATTATGCTGTGAAAATATAAGATAAGGGACCCTTAGCAGAGAAGAAAAGGGGACATGAAGAGCCCAGTGACACAACAGCTTTAGTTAGTGTAGTGGGGAGGCCAAACATGTTTGACAGCATGTGCTGAAGCATTGGATAAGCCTTGTAGCATTGTTTTAAGATAAATGTAACCCATGAACTTTTAGACCCACTGATGTCTGTCAAACACGATGTTCATTTGCTGAAAAAGAAAAATAACAGAAAAGCACATATATCAGTTAAATTGTGCAGGATAAAAAAGCCTCTTTAAAGCTGAATAAAGAGTAATAAACATGATAGAGGGGATGCTTGATGGGCTGGCAGCCCTGGTGCCGTGAACAGCTCCATTGTCAATTGTACCCTTTCTCTGAACATCACTTCTGGTGCTCCAGAGCTGCGGGTCTCTTCGCTGGTGGGGTCCTGCCATGCATAAACACCATCAAATTGCTGCTCAGTAGTGGTAAAATCAGGGAAGGCTTCCTGTGCTGCTGCTGCAGCTGATGGCCTGGAAAAGGAATGCTTTTGATATGGGCTGCTGTGTTTGCAGCTCCCCTTGATTGTTTCCATCTCTGCATCAATCCCCGATTCAACACAGTGTGAGCTGGCTGTAGGTGAAGGTGGGTGTCCATTTGGCAAACAACACAAGGAAAATCTTATACCACCTTTAGCAGAAAATGGATGTTGACTGTATCTCAGTTTCTAAAGCAAAAGTCCATGGTGAGTGTACCTAGCTGCAGACAGAAGATTATGTGCATCCTTTATCTCTTTGTGGCGGTACATTTCCCTCTCTGTTGGGTACATCTGTCCAGCTGGATTAACAGCTTCTTTTCAGTATTTCACCCCAGTCCCTTTTTGTTGAGATTGGAGGCATATTTGGTTAAAGGTAAACCTAAGAAGTCAATGCATCCTAATGCTCAACATCTGATGGTAATCCTTGTATAAACCACTATGAAATGCCAGGTTAAAGCAGCTAAGAAGAGGTTTGTTACTCATGTTTTACCAGAAATGCGTGACCAGAAAATGCAGAAATCAATATCTGTCTTTGGTAACTTCATAATGAAAATAATCTCCAATATTTGATTACTATGTACTTTCTGTTTCCTGAGGAGCTAGATCTAAAATCTGTTACAGGAGAGATCAGAGGAGACATTCCTTATTCTGACAATAAAATCTCCAAAGGTTTCTATTCATGTTAATCATCATGGAAAGCTTGATTTCAGTACAGCAAACAAACAAATAGACAAACAAATCCTGTATTCAGTGATATTCATGAGATCAAAAATATTACCAGGGAAAAACCCTGTGTGGGAATATACACTTCTTTTACAAAACTGTTAAAACCACTTTTTAAGATTTTAATCTCCCACTGCTTGCATGCTATTCCATCTCCCAAATGCGTAAAAGACATATACATTAAATACAGAAATCATAAATCACAACCTTTTTCTTTCCATGTCTTCTAACACTGGAATAAAATTACTTTCACCAAAGCTAAAATGAACTTGCAGCTTGCAATTCTGTGTTGTGCTAACAAATAAAGCTTCTTGTCCCAGGTAGTGTGCTGGTAGAGTCAGCCCCGGCTACATGAGCTTCGATTTAACTATAATATACAGGACAACAGATACATGAGACAGTTAAAAACCAGAGAAACAGTGGTGGAATGTTAAAGGTGTGAAGGGGGGTTCTAAGAGCCTTTGCTGGCATTGTGAAATTCATCACTATAGAGAACAGGAAAATTCAAAATTATATAAAGAGTATAAGGACATATAGAGTTATATCTGGGTATGGATATCTGTATATAGATAATAAACATATATCCAAGGATGTGATTATTAATGCTAACAAAACATTGTGATGGGTACACATTTTCTGTTTTCTGTTTGATTAAGAGAATCCTTAGTTTGATCATGTAAGACTATAGCTGTGCTCATACCCTTACCACCATGGGAAAGAGACTGCTCATTTTGGGAAACTGACCATGGCACTGTTTCTTGAGAAGCCTTAAAAGGAAAGGTAATGAAAGGTAAAGGAAGCACAGGAAACAATTCTGCAGGAAAAGCATCAGACTACCAATAAAATTCTTTATACATTTAAGGTTGCTGCTTTTTATTGATGGAGTACTAAATCTAGCATTTACCTCCAGTCTCTCTCTCTCATGTGTTATCACCACATTTGCAAATGTCACTGAGGCTTAAACTGTAACCTTAATATGAAAGAGAGTAAATTTCCAAAGCTTTGTACTCAATATATTGTCTGTTATCATTTAAATATCAGGGCATGTTACAGAGCACATCTGTTTTTCTGGACATCTGCTGGGGGAGGGATTAGAGAGCATGGGACAGGCAGAATTTAGGATATATTGGACCACTGTTATTCATTAATAACAGATAATATTTAAGCATTCAAATACTATGACAGAATGTAACATTATCCTTTATATTTTGTTATTGAAATAAATATTAATAATCATTGCAAATTTTTGTCTTGCTACCATAGTTGCCACTAATAAACCCTGACAGTTGCTCTGCCAACTTTCTCCACATATTTCCCAAATTTCTTCCATGTTCTTGAGTTTGACAAGAAATTAGCAATTTTCACATGCTTTCACTAGTTTGTTAATTGTAAAATTATGGTGAGCACTCTGCTGGTTTAAAACCAGTCATTTGATTTATAAGGATATCATAAAGTACTAAATTTAATCCTTCATTAACAGAATATCCCTTTTCTGTAAGAGAGTGCAGAGATATCATGCACTGTACTTGCAAGGGAACTCCTTGCTGCAACTCTGGATGTTTTCCAAAACTGTGTGCTGCTAATATCTCAAAATTCTCCACCAATAACAAGAATAGTCATATTGTTCTATGATTCTGACAATGTTTATGAGCTTTGTTTTATAATAGTATCAGCTCTTTGACTTGATCAAATTCCTCCCCCCATCCTGAGCAGACAAACAGGTGACAGTATCCAGAGACCAATTAATCTGGAATATTTAAAAAGTGTGACTGCTTGGCCATTTACTATCTCATTAAACTGGATTTTAATGTTCAAGTTCCTAGCTTATGGCTGGATATGTAATTAAATAAAGAATTTAATTAAATTCATCTTCTTTGGTTACTGATATACTTTGTGCTGCCAGAATTCACATATTGTGATCACCATTTTTGAATGATTCAAATTATAAACCTCAATTCTGTTTTCCACACTGTCTAAAACATAAAATCAAGGAAATGGGAAGCATATTCTCTCTAACAGCATGATTGGTGTTTCCTGGACTGGTAAATAATGATCCCCATTAACAATTTTTTCCTCCTATTCTTCCCACTTTAAAGCACCCAAATGCACAAACAGGAGTCATGCCAGGTTAAGCGATTGGTTGTTAATGAAACCTCTGTGTGAAGACCCTCCCTAATCTACTGAGCCCTCCAGAGATCAAACAGAGAGTTAACAGAGCAGAGCAGGTTATATGTGATGGATGTGTGT
This sequence comes from Hirundo rustica, assembly GCF_015227805.2. Lineage (NCBI taxonomy): Eukaryota > Metazoa > Chordata > Aves > Passeriformes > Hirundinidae > Hirundo > Hirundo rustica. The sequence goes on from NC_053452.1 coordinate 104,768,106, forward strand.
GTATAAATCACTTCCTCAAAGCCAAATTGTTCCAATTCACTCAGTGGCAACAAACTGCAAAGATTCTTGCAGAAATGTAACACTCTCTCCCTCCCTCCCTCCTCCTCCGTGGCGAGGATTATAGGCTGAGAGTTAGAAAACCCTTGGGAATCCAGGTAATGTAGTAACAGTGCAGGAAGCAACAAGCCAAGTAGGGAATAAAAGCAAGTATGTAAGAGAAATAATCATGATTTTTGTCTCCCAACAAGCATTTTGTTGGTCCTGAGGAAGTCCATACTGTTACTTCAGCTTTTGATATTGTGCAGGTAACTTTGGTTGGGTGTTCTTAAGGAAAGTAACATTGAATGAGATGTACTGGCAGAACAAGTGATGAATCTTTAAGGAATTATAAAATTATGGAATAAAATTAATCTGTAAATCACAAGCTACTCAAGGGCATTTCTGACAACTGCTTCCCAATACAATTTTTTTTTGGTAGTTTGCTTTAGTTATTTTGATAAAGCAAGTTTTTGGAATCTGACTAAATGAAGAACAGTTGTCTTTGTACTTATTAATGTCTTTCCTCTGCCTGCCTTCTCAGAGATCTTTTTAGGAACTAATCTTAGAGCTCCTAGACAAGAAAAGTTCACTGGTTGCAGATTGTGCTGACGCTGTAACTGTCTCATTTAGTTTAAGAGAGAAAATCTGCCCTTCATTATTATCCCACTCATTTCAGAAAATCCTATTAATATACTCAAGAGCTGAATTGTATCTGAGGGAAATTTTAAATGATTGCACAAATAAAATTCAGTTGAATGTGTTTCCATATTCTTTATGTTTCCCATTTAAAATTATTTGTCATGTATTTACTACTCATGTTTCTCTGAGCTTTACCCTGCTCTATTTCCAGTCTGCACATTTTCTTTTTTTCCTAATGACCCACTCCACTTACTTTTAGCTTTCTCCAGGCTCCAGAAAAAAACTTCTGAGAGAAAAAATTATCTGCTCATCAATTCTGTTTATTGAGCCATTGATATTCGTGGAGAGTTGCTGTTCATTAGGAGTTTCTGCTGAATACACGCTATAGAGTAAAGCAAGGTTGAATAGGTCATGACTGTAACTATGTGAAGAGTTAGGTTTGGAAAGAAAAATAATAAAAGAGAAGTTCAGGGCTCAGACTGTTGCCTGTTTTGTATTTTAAATTTATTTTCACTGAAGACAGTGGAGTTGAAATGCACATTTCTTGACCATGGTAATAGATCCAACTATGGTAATTTACATCTTTGTCCAGAGACAAAATATTGAGATTACTCGAAAATATGTTCCTTGACTATGAAAAGTCATTAACTATGGAGGAAAAAAATCTAAACAGGTAATCCCTTGGATAAAAGAAGCCCCTTTAAAACATTAAATTGCAGGTCATTCCTGTGAAATTCATTTCACCTCACTTTATATTACTGCACCTCAGTCACTTTTAATTCCCTTCCTACAGGTACTCTTGGGTGTGCCTATGACATCTGACCTTCTAGTTGATGTCTTTGGATTAAAATGAATCACACCCCTCTTCTTTGGTTGTGTAGAGTCTGTGATTAATTGAAATACTGACATCTACATGTGGACATCTACATAAGTCTACAACATAGACAGCTGCATATGTCTGTATTGATGTATAGACACATATATTTTGTAAGATAAATCCTGCCCAAAGCAATATATTCTGCAGCCCCATGTTTTCCCTTAAACCCCTCTACATGTACATTTCTAAAGACATTCAAAGTGTAAGGTTTCAGTTTCAGAGTGTCATGTACAAGCAGACAAGCTTTGAGGCTTCAGTCAAATATCATTTGTAACAGCTGAGCTTGACAACAAAAAAGCCCTAGTCCTGGCTGGTTTGTTTTTTGGGTTTTTTTTTAATAGTGAACATACTGACAAATCCTCTATTATAATAAGTGTATGGAGGAATACAATAAATTAGCACTGAAAGCCAACTGATGTCACTTCCTTCCATCCATTGTGGAAAACATAAGTGTGCCTTTGTACCTGACAAAAATTAGTTTGGTTCAATTAATTGTGTGGGTAACTCCAAATCTTTAATCAAATCCCCGCTTAGTCTTCATGCCAACTTTTGCTTCTAACTTTGAAGATTTCATTCCAGAGGTTCAGACAGGTCAGTGCAGAGAACTATGTACTTCTCACACTTGATCAGCTGGGGTCATCTGTATCTAGGGGACAGGGTGGTTGTGGTGGGAAGTCAAACAACAGTGCAAAATAATTGCTTTTTCTCTTTTTATATAGAAAAAAAAGGAATTTTGTTGGAATGGCTAAGCTTCAAAAGGCCATTTTGCAAAGCAGAAATACACTTAAAAGCATATAATCTTTAGCTGGAGGCCAGACTGAGTATGTTTCTGATTATACTGGTGACCCTCACCCTAAAATCCCTTTGTAGAAATGCCTTTATTCTAGACAACATACTGACTAGCAAATGATCTAACAGATTTCACAGCACATAAATTAAGGCCTGATAAATTACTTCAAATTCAGACTCCCTAATTACTGAATCAGTGAAGCATTCCATTTACAATTGCAATTATATAAACAATTAATAACTACAACTGAGTAATCACAGAAAAATAATTGATACTTACTATGGAAGACAAGCTAAACTTTTAAGCACTAGATAAAACTGGTAAGGACTAGTTAAAGTCTATTAATCATGGTTGATCTAGATACCAGGACAGGAACATTTCATTATGTTAGCTTAACTGAGTGTAAATGATATTAAACTCTTTCACCGATTAATTTTTATACTTAATTAGAAATATTCCACTCTTCTATTACTTTGCAGAGTAGTAGTGTGCTAACTTTAGCAGAAAAGGTTTTTGGAGTATAGACTATGCATTATATACATATATTAAATATATAATCCATATGTATTTGCTGGAATTCATAGATATGGAAAGAACAAATATACAATTAGAAAATGTACTTTGTTTATAAGTATGGCTATGACTGTAAGAAGATGGCTTCTATACAGATTATTGTAAAATAAATATATTTATATTCTCTCATCTCCCAATATAAATCTAATAGAGGGAATGCATATCACCTATAAAATATAAAGCAGCTCACTCTATGTACATAATGCTGCTTCTAAAATACCCTCCTTTGGCCTAGTACTTTCCTCAAGCACAGAAACAAAGGTCAAACAAAGATAAAAACAGGAAAATTAAAGTTGCTGATAAAAATTAATTTATTTTGGGTTTTGGGATAGCTTCAATGCAAAAATTAAGATAGGCTTTCAACAAACAAAAGTCAAATTTGTGTGTAGGTATAGGGTGCTTCTGCCCCAGTACTCTGTATTCTCTCAAGCACTATAAGCGAGTAATAAGAGCACTGGTGTCCCAGGACTCCATGTCTCCATGATTTCTAAGGATTACACTGAATCAAGTGCAGTGGGATGTCAACTATTTCTGCACTGCCATCTGAACAAAATACATGAAGAGGTTGAAATGTAGTACTGAACTTGTAGCAAAGGTCTTCATTGCTCCTTGTGACCCTGAGCAGCAGAGAGTTGTTTGAGATGGAACTTGAATGCTGAACGTGCCAAAAAACAGGGAAAGTGGAAACAAGAATGTAACTGCTGATGTCTATTGGCTGGCACATGTAGGTGTCTTCCTATGTCCAGTGTCAGGACTCACAGACACGTTGGGACCTGCAGAGTTCATTTCAGAGTGCTCAGAGTGTCTCAAGAGTGTTTCAGAGGGTTTCAAGTCTTCTGTGACTTCTGTTCAAACAGTGAGTTCAAACTCTGTGAGGGAACCACTGAAATCATCCCTAATCGCACTGAATTACTCTGTAGGAGAAAGTTTTTCGAACAGCCAGTTCTTTCCAGAAACTGTCACTTAACTCTGATATATCACAATGAGATTATGAGTCAATTATGATCTTGTTAACAGAGTTTCAGGGCCTAGTTATGGAACTAGCACTGGTGAGGAAGGTGCTGAGAAAGGTTTTCCTTGCAGTTGCTCCACATAGGTCTAAAGGAGGTCTTGTTCATTGCTCTTCCCCAGATTCTTCAGATTTTCTGAGATCATGAACTGCTGTAGAAGAATGATAAAATAATCCATCCAAGTGACTGAAACACTGAAAATTAACCTCTGTTTTAAACTGTTGGTGGTCCAGTAGTGCAGCTTCCGCCACGAGATTAGATGGCCGCCGATGGCAAAAGAAGAGTCTGACTCTCTGGCTCCGGGTTGGATCTTATAGCTTTTATTCAGCTTGGTGGAGACCTTTCCCGATGGACAGCCGATGCCAGAGCGTGCTGCCCCTCCCCTGCCGTGGCTTTTCCCCCGGGGGGCAGAACCCAGAGGCACCACCCGATCAGTGAAAAGTGGGAGGAAACAGGATTAGGTTTGAGGGCCAGGGGCACTGCTGGGCAAGGACAGATAGAGAAGAATATTACAAATCCAATGAAATATAAACCAAATTAATGCCTTACAACACAGTAGTGTAATCTTCCGTATCTCAAATACAGGCTTCTTCTTCGTGCACAGTCCACATATTTTTGTAGGCGCAGATTGCTCCATACAAAACCTGAAACAACAAATAATCTTAGTACCACAAATAGCTTTTTAAACTTTGCACATTCATCCTTGACATGGTCCCTAACAATGCTAAACCTTCTTGCTATCCACCAGTCACGTCTGAAATATTCCATAAGAATATAAGGAATCTCATGCTGTTCAGACCGATGATCAACAGGACCTCATACTTTGCTTCTGACAGTGGGAATAGAGCCCTGAACATCAGCCATGTCCACCCATCCTCTCTTCATCAGTCACCCCATATTCCCACTTTTCTTTTGTAACAGTAGGTGGTAGGGTTTTCTTGTGAATTTATCACTGCTTGTTATACAGGCAGAAAAAGTTCTATGGAGCATTTGTCAGAAAAGCACTTGCAAATGAGAATTTTACAGCACAACATCTTTCTGATGGAAAAATCCTTCCACTTAATTAACAGGAGTGCAATAGCAAACCCTAATCATATCAGATCTTCCTAGAGTCATCTCCTGTCATCCTTACTGATTCAAAGCTTCACTCTGAAGTAGAAAGAAGTTTAGCCTCAGTAATAACAGAGTAATTCCAAGGTTTTCCCTTCATAAAATAATTTGTAGTTTTCCACATATTGCTGTCATATACATTGGTTTCCCTTTCCACTCTTAGTCTACACAGGAAGCTGTTTATGTATTTTTCTGGAATGCCAAGAAAACAATCGCAAATCATCTATTAGCAGTTGGATTACAGAATCTCCTAAAGCTGGTTAGCTTTTCTTTGCCAAATACATTATACTTCTTTTAATCCAACTTACTAGAAAAAAACCCTGTCAAGCTGCTATACATGTCTTTTCATTTTAATTGCTGGCATTTTATAAGGAATACACATAGGTTCCAATATGCAGAAAGAACTTACTGTACATTTACTTGCAATATCAAATTACATGTCTTGGAGTCAATGATATTTGTAATACTATTTTGTGTCACAAAACTCTGGTATATTATTTATTATACAGTCTTAATCTTATTACATTCAGTTCTTGGACTCAGTTTTAGCAGACTGAAACAGCAAGAGAAAGATTCATGCTAAAATTCAAGGAGAATTAGCTCAGCTCAGCTGTGAGGCAGGAATGATTCACTTATGTCCAAGTTACAAAGTGGTCATTCTCCTGAGCTTCACCTGAGGAAAGGGAGCAAATCTCATCTTCAATTGAATCAAAAAAGTTTTTATTGAATAAACTAATATCAGTTATGACAGCAGCTGTTCAGCACCCATAATAATGTATTCTTCCAAATTTCTAGTAAGGAAGCACCAAAAACTTGTTTGTCAAGTCTGGAAGTCTAGGCCTTTGGAAATAATTTGTGCTGGGTGGATATGACCATCAATGAATGGCTGAAAGAGGTAAAATTGCAACACAAACTTCTCTTTTTGGAGTCAGCAGTTTCTCTGGAAACCTGATCATTGCTATTTTGGTTGGTGATCATTTGTGAAAAGGTAATGAAGATGCAATGGTTTTAATTCTTCTTGTTAGAAAACTATGAGCAGTACATGTATTACTTTCTCCTTCATACCAGTTAGAAGCTTAAGACTTGTTCCTGTTACCTCACCTATTCAGTTCCTCCTAGGAGTAGGATTTGGTTTTCAGCAAATTCTCAGAAAGGCTATAAAATCAAAATCAATTTCAAGAGTCTCTTCTGCCTGAATTACAAAGCAGTCAGGTGTAATATTTGAGTAAAAAAATGAAACAATGAACCTAGAAGTCAAACTCCTGACCTCAGTTCCTCTGCATTTTCCATGTTACAGAATCTGCTTGAATTTATGTCTCAGTTCCATTGTAATAGCCTGTGCTGTGAACCAGATACTGTCTCTGAACCCCAAGCATTTGTAGGATGAGTAGGGGGGAACTATTTATAAATGTTTAATCAAGCTCAGGAACAGACTAAGGTGTAAAATGTAGTTATATTTGTTTTGAAGAAGTAACAGCTAAATCTGGTTTGCCACTATTGCATAACAATGTAATTGAGCAGTAAATTCTGCCCATTAGAAACCAACGCCTCCACTGGAAAACTTGTGTGTCCTTGGACTGACTGTGCCTCTAACAGTCTGTGACTGACAGTGTGTTTCCTTGTTTTAAACTGGCACCACAGGCATGATTGTAATCTTGGTTTTAAGGATTCCATGATACATTCCTCACACATCTGAAATGCCCAGTGAAAAAAGCAAGATGGTATTTGCAAGAAGTGCAGGAACCAAGGCTTTGTAGTTGTTGCTCTACCTTTTTTTTTTTTTTTAAGCACCCAAAATATGTTCTAACCAGTCAGCTTTACCATCAGCTGTCTTTATGATTTACAAATATTCTTTTTCACTTAAAAAAAAAAAAAGGAATGGATGATTACATTTTGTGAATTAATTTCACTGTCCCTAACAAAGTTAAGCAACGAGGTTAACTGAGCATAGATTTTCTTTGTAATCAGACTTTAGACTGATGTAACTGCAGAAAACAAAAACAACCCTAAACCCCTAAAATCTACCAGAAATGACTGATCTTCCGCTTGTGCTATTTTGCTTAAATTCACAATAAATTGCCATTTCTACTTCATTAGCACCTGCTGTGTACCACTGTAAATGAGTATGCATAGCGGCCCAGGTGCCTTGAGAAAATGAGAAAATACTGTTCAGAACGTACCAACAACTACATTTGAATTTATGAATATCATAATTTCTCATGAAAAATGTGGACTGTCTAAACAAGTAATCCTTTTAAATATGATTTATTCTGGAAAGCTGTATTTTCTTTTCCAGAAAATTACATGCAGCAAGGGCTGATGGTTCCAGTGATTTGTCAACCACAGCATTCAAAGAGATGAGAGCTTTGAATTTTTCCTTAGAAACTGGAAAAAACAGAGACTCTGGTAGTCAACTAGAAAGTGCTTATGAAAACAGTCTGAGAAAAAATAAACAAACACCTTCTGCAGCACAGTTTATGGTTAACCTCAAACACATTCGGATGCATGTGATTTTTGCCTTCACCCACTCTTCTGTTGAGACACCAGGAATAGACAGGTTTATATCTACATTTGGATACCTGAGTAGCTCAGTACCTCAGAGTGCTGGGTACAAAATCCTAACAAGAAAGAGGTTTTGCTGCAGCCCCCTGCGCTGCTGGAAGCCCCCATCCTTGCTAGGGACAAGCGGTGGCTTGGAACACACTGCAGCCAGGTGGGTGCAAAGAGAAGGAATTTGCTCAACCCACTTATGTTCCGCGAAGTTCTGTCTGTGTGGGCTTTGGGCTTACTGCTGTTGCTTCACAGAGGTCCTGTGATGGAACTTCTTGCCTTTGAGAAAGAAAAGAGCTAGTGAGTGATCAGCCTAAGAATATCCCTTCAGGCATGCCATTGCCTGTTGCTGTCACTCCTGACGTCTGGGTGCTGGCTCCAGGAATATAATTGACCACCCAGACTCAGACACTATAGTTCAAAGTACATTGAATAGGAGGAGACAAATAGGTTTGAACATCCAGCACTGGATTATTAAACATTAAACACTATACATTAAACTGGACAGTGTCCTATGAAACAGCTGTTCTGCTGGCAGTGGAATTACTGACAAGACATCCAAGAATTGTAAGAAAGAGTGATGCCTGTGAAGTTTTCTGTTTCATCCTGAGTTGAGATGCTTACCTGCAGCTCTGACTTAGATGGTCTGAAAGCTAAATTAAAAAAAAAAAAAAAAAAAAAAAAAAAAAAAAAAAAAAAAACAAAAAACACCAACAAACAACAACCAAACTAAGTCTTACAAGAAGATGTCTCTTAGAGTGCAGGCAGCTATTTCATAGATATATTAGGCACAGCCAGAGGAAGCAGAGCTGCATGCCTTTCACATGAGCTTAGCGGCAGCAGAACTTGCTGAAGCTCTGAGATGACTGGCTTTAACATCTTATGTATGTAAGGAGATAGAAGTGGGCTAGCTCTGCAAGCAAAGGATAGGGTTACTTTGCTGAGAGGAGAAAGTTTTGGAGTTCCAGTCATTCCCTCAATATTTCTGGTTTTATCCAATACTTGCTTATTGTGCAATATTTAAACAGCCAATGGATACTGCAAGTTCCTGTGTGACCAGATGGTTATGTGGGGATTTTGCACATCACTCATCAAAACTGTTTTCAGGCTGAGCCTTTTGTGTGTGCATCTGGCTCCAGCTTACTGTGCATAAGAACAATAAAATCTTCATAGCACTTCTGTATGGGATATTTAGCTCATAGAGGCACTAACAGTGATTTTAGGCGTGGTTGTAACAACCAACAAACAACCTCAAAACTAAGTGCACAAGTAGGTCGGTTTTTTGCTTGGCCGTTTGTCTCAGCAGGGTTTTCCTGGGCTATGAGCACCTGTGTTACTTCTGCTGCTTCCTTCAGTGAGTCGGGATAGGCAGGGGATTCTGCTGCATCCTTTTGTTGCAGACAGATCATCTCTTGAGAGAGAGGAGATTCAGTTCTCATAACGCCCAGGCTCCCATAAGACTTCAGAAAAACCCAATCTGTTCTTCTGTGCTCGAAGAAAGATTTGTAACGCCTTTAAAACTCCGTGATGTCGGTGGGTACCTCTGGGCTACCCACTCTGGCTCTTTTTATAGTCCACCGAGACAGGCATTTCCAGCAAGAGTTTCATCCCTTCCTAACCTTTGGGTCATTCACACCCTGTTTTATTACCTGAGTCACTCAGGTGCAGATGTCTGTGTTTGGCCAGAGGGTTCCCATCCTTTTGTGCCTAACAAAGTGACAGCTTTAAATGAGCAAATGGCCCCTATCACCCCGTGCACATTTGTAGGGAGAGGAGATATAAAGAAGGGGTTGTGTGCCCTTTCCTCTCCATCAACACCCTAAATTCCTACAAATATGCTCAGGATCATCTGAAAACAGTAAAGGCAGTGCTGCCATCCCAGATAGATGTCAGCAAGATCCACATCTTGCTGATATCCTATGTTAGCTACTATTGTCATATGAAAACCAAGCATAATACCTTTATATTTTAGAAGCTTTTATGCCATCTGCATATTTAGAACTCCTGATGTTCACTGATCACCCTCCACAGATCTGCCTTATTCTGTATTTTGTTTCAGAGTTGCTTTTGTGATATTTTTTTTTTCCATCAGAAATCTGTGATGGCTAAAAATATGGCAAATTTTGGAAAAAAAAAAAAAAAAAAGAGAAAATTGGAGACAAAATCAAAAACTTTCTGAGGTACCAAATGGCTCCAAAGTTTTATCTAAATATGTTATTCTGTTTTGCACTATTGAAGTAACTTTAAAATGCAGAGGAATATTTTATCCAATACCAGCTGGTGTATGTAGTGCTCCTGGTGTACTCATATGTGTAAAATATTTAGATGGTTCTGGAATGGCATTAGTTAAAACGCTTGATTTCTCTAAGCCTGGGGCTTTTTGAGTGCAGTGCAATATTGATGCTGTCACTTAATACAGAATGTCACATCAGCAGCTGGATAAGAGTTCATTACAAATAACAGCACTGTTAGAGAATGACCCTTATAATCTATATAGATTGTTTCTTCTTTGATATATTTTTATTGCAAATCCAAATAATTTTCCCTCAGCATTTGTTAAACAATAGAATACTCCTAACAAAATTACCACAAGGGAACTATTTATATATTGCCACTCTTTAAAATCACATAACTAATGGTTACAACTGCAACTTTATACTGACTTTTTTTCAAATCAAACCAGAAATACAACCACACAATTTGAAGCACTTTATTTAAATTGCAGCTTGTTACCTATCTTCTATAATAAAATGTTTTAAAATTACAATAATTCAGTCCTTTTAAATTTGATACTCTCCACTCTGCTAGCACTACAGCTCCATGCTAGATGTCAGTGGCATTCCATGCAGGCACAGGCATATCCATTAATGAACCTGAAGCAGATGAGGGTCATCATTAATGTTTGACTGTGTATTTACAGAGAGAGATTTGATGGGGGAGTATGGGCAAAAGTAATAGATCTCCCACCTTTCTTCCTTATCCATAAACACTGCTTGAGAACAAGTGGCTTGTGTTTGACTATACACTTAGATTTCAGTCAAGTTAATGACCAAATATCACTGAACTTCCACAGGCACATTAAATTTTTTAATCGCCTTTTTTTTTTTTTTTTTTTTAACCTATTTTTTCCTGAATAAAACTTTGTTTGGACCTGATGCAACACAAATTTCATCACAAGCACGTCACTTACCAGCAGCAGAAAAAGAGTACCTTTCACAGGCTGGTAAATGAGAGTGCAAATTCACATGAATTCTGCAGGAGACAAGTGCCCCTGAGCAGCCACCCCATCTCAGAGACACCTGACTGTAAAGCTGCCACACTGCCACCTCCACTGTCCACACCACCTACCTTCAAAGGAGGGGACTGGGCAGGGAACCAGCCCACTGACTTCAGCTGGCTTTAGATTAATGTTATCTCTTTGCTACAAATCCATGAAACCACTGTGAGAAGGTTTAAAATGTGTTCCTGGATATCCCATTCCCACATCTTGAAGAAGGGCAACTATTTGGTAAAGTAACAGTAAAACACAGTTCTCCTTAGCTTTAGTACCCTTTATGACCTACCTAATAATATATTTGTACTAAGGGTGATGCAAAAATGATCTGGGGAGCTGTTGTTTAAGCTACTGGCAGCATGCCACTTCTAAAGAGACTGGATTTGTATTTTTTTTCCTGCTCAATATTTTTACTTCTGGAATTAGACCAGTGCTTATGCTGGATAAAATCAAACATGCGTGGAGCACAGGGCTGGACAACAAGGTGGTAAATGCACTTGAATCCTACCTACATTTTATTGTTCATTACTAGCAGCCAGTTGGGTACAGATGAATTGTGTTTGTGCAGGCAGTGGCACAGGAACTCAGAAATAAATGCTTTTGTTTCATGTGGTGGCAGTGAGTGCTGAGCTGGGGCCGAGTGCGCAGAACACAACTGTGTGTCTTCATGGGGTTGGAAGGGCCATCGTGTTTCACAGATTCCCAACAACAAATTCTGACAAGTGAAAAATGTTTGATTTTAAAATGTCACATGGCTCGCCTTTTTAAAACACTTTCTGTATTTATTTAACCTAGTAAATAGGTTTATTAGCAAGGTTCCATTCTTTGTAGTTTAGGTAATGGATTTACCATATGTTTATGCTTTAAGGACTTGTGTAAGACTGCTAACACCTATTCCTCCACCTCCTGTCTCAGGGGTTAAGACCTTGGTAGGTTGCCAGTTTACTGCTGTGGTCCCTTCCCCTTGTATAATTGCAGTCTTTCCCAGAGTGAAGGAAATTCCCTGAGCTTTTGCTCTAACTAGCCACAATGTTTCCCTACAAAAAGGCACTTCTTTAAAAGAATAAAAGTAATAAAACTTTCACATTATTAACTTTTTCCCTTTTAAAAGATGCTGAAAAATGCCATTGTACCACATTAAAGACCTTTACATAAGACTCACCATTGGCTAATGAGCCCTGTTGTACAATCTACCACATGCAACTGCCTTCAAGTGCTGCTTTTAACTTAACCTTGATGTAGAGCCAGGAATGTGCAAAGGATATGCTTTGATGGCAAGGGCAGTCCCCTCCCTGCCCCCTCCCCCACCCTTTTCCATATTGGTGCTCTTCAAAATGTCTCTAACATTTAAATTTTACTGTTGTTTAACAGAGCAGCTACTTTATATCCTGTAAAGGAGGAATGAGTAATCACCTGCCCCATAGAAATAAGCAAGTAGATCAGTTGTTTATAGTAGAAATGATAAGAAATTGTTGATACTTTGTACTTGTGCAGTGACTTTCTTCCTGGAGGTACAGATAACTTCATAAGCGTCCTCACAACTCCCCTGTGAAGAAAGTGTCATAATCTCTGCTTTATCATTAATAAAACCAGTTCAGTGAATTTCCAGAAGATGACACAGAATATCAGCACCAGTAACAGGATCTGAAGAATTTTTGCTTGCAGTTTCCTCTTTGATTATGACTCATTTCCTCCCATTGCTGGAGTGAATTATTTCGGTAGCAGTACTACTGGAATCTGTTTAAATTCCACGTTATGGTCAGATGTGCTCTCTATAGAAACACGTATTTAATTTATATGATGATGTTCATAACACAGGTCATATTCTGAAATAACATTACTCTTCTCTTGAACAAAATGACCATGATCTTGAAATGAATTTTAAACTTTCCATGAAGATTATTTATAGAAATGCTAATTTTCTTGAGCTTAATAAAGTTAATTGACTTAATTGTTTGTCTGTTATTTTCTAGATTGCCTACTCGAAACATAAGAGCTGTTATCTAAATGTTTTACATTTCCATAATTTGAGAATTTTGTGGATAGGAAGAGTGGCAGATATTCTTGAAACCAGACATGAGAGGTCATTCACAAAGAGTATATTCAAGGGTGAAGTAGATGACATAGACATGGTGAAATGAATAGTCAAGGGACAAAGATAAGTTTTGCTACATGCAAACATGAACATTTTAAAAGGATCAAGGGGCTTTAAGCAATCTGGTCAAGTAGAAGGTGCCTCTGCCCAGGGCAGAGGGGGGATAAAATTAGATGATCTTTAATTTCCATTCTAGCCTAAAACAACCCAAAAGGCAAATCCATTATTCTCTAGAAGTAGCCCATGAATTTTCAATTTACCAGGACAGCGTAACTGATGGAATAACTGAGAGTATGAATTTAGTAAAGAATGCATTAAATCTTTCAAAAGTAAAGGTGATTTAAAATGAAGCTTCTTTCCATTCCATCCTCTTCAAAGTCAGGAAGGAAAGGGTTTTCCGCATGCCAGCTTCTGTCATACCAGGAGAAAAACTGGTGCTCAGGTACCCAATTTACCAGGTGGTTTGACTGCAGTAACATATTTGAAACAAAGTAAGTGAAAACCAAAAAATTACAAAAGGGCATTTGTATCTCTTCCCGCCCCCCCTTCTATTACTGCATATTAACCACTCACTGTGATTGTCTCGCACTTCTGTCAATTCAGTTGTCTGTGTATCCCTTTTTAGAATACTTTTCTAGAACAGTCTTCTAACAGAGAAAAATTAACTTTCCTAATGTAATTTTAATTTCTTCTTTAAAATATTGCTAGTAGTTAGGAGGAATTTTGGCCATTTCACCATATGGAGGACCAACTATAATTGGTTGAGATGTATTAAGATTTTTTAAAATATATATTTGAGTGCTTTTTTTAAAAAAAAAATCTGAACATAAATCTATCAAGTTTTGAAGGCACTTATGAAATATTTTCAAAATAATTTAAGGTATGTCTTTTAAATGAAAATATTGTGGTTCTGGTTTTACTCCCCAGTCAATCAGAAATTTTGCCTCATTTTAAAAATAAAAAAAAAAAAAATTAAAAAGACATAAATTTTTAGGAATAGTAATTTTTCCAAAATTGTCTGGTTTAGTTAATGTTTTGAAAGGAAAGAAGAACCATCAGCTTTAAAACATAAAAAAATCTTGTTATGGATCTGTTGAGACTTAAAGTGGGTATTCTCTGACCAGAGGGTAATCACAATAGTCATGAGGTGAAAATTAAGATGATGGTAGAGGCAGGAGAGAAACACATACACTTTGAGGGGAGAGCTGGAGGGATAAAGTAAAAACTTACAAGATTGAGACTGAGATAGGGCAGGACTTAAAAAGTGTAAAATGAAGTTTACCTGATCAATTTGTCCTCACACTCTATTGAACTTCTTATAGTCGTTATAAACACTTGCACAGTTTGAATAATTACAGAAAAGAGTTATGTTGATACAGAATAGAAAACCTTACAAGACAAAAATAATAAATACATAAACATAGCACTGTAATTTTTGGAAACCTGCATGTGTATAGAATGAGATTTTGATGGGGGTTTGGATAAGAATTCGCATGAGCTGTGCCTGTGTTCCATACAGTCTCCTTAAACAGGCAGAATTGTTTTATTCACTCTGTTAGTGCCCCTGAGTGGCATTAAATCCCTGTACCATTCTTCCTTGCACCACATTTGTTAATTAACTCTTCAAACACTGGCATGTGTTAGAGATCAGTCAAACATGATTTGCTTTATAAATAACCTCAAGGAGAAAGGATCAGTCATTTCCATTAATCATGTTATCTTTTTGAGACAGAGTTTCATGTCATTTGATCTATGATATACTTAAATAAAAATATTTTCTTACTGGTTGACAAATTCTGGGATTTCCCAGAATCCTGTGATATTTGCGGACTTCAGTTAAAAATAAAATTTTTGATCTTGCTTTGCAAGGCCCAACTTGCTTTTCAAGGAAAAAAACCACAAACATCTGCTGTTCTTCTCTCCACCAAAGGAAACAGAAACCTCCACTGATGCACAACCAGACAGTTTATTTGAGCCGCAGACACATGGGGATAAGTGTCTGGATCTGCATGAGGAGAATCCTCAACAGTGGTCAGCCAATTACCATTTCTGTGAGGAAAAACAATAGTACTTAGTTACTATCTAATAGCTTACATAGATCTTATCCTTCAGCCAACCAGAAATGCAAATGTATGCGTTATGGGAACTTTAACAAAATCTAGATCCTCCATACTGCTGGGGATTGCAGTAGTGTGTTTAATTCCATGCTTTTCTACAGCTCTCAATTCCCTGTTAGGGTCTTGAAGCGATGTTATTCTGAACTTGCTAAAGTTGTTTCAGTGAAGAACTACAATTTAGGAAATAATTTGCTTGGAAAGCATGTATTTGCTAAAAGAATGAAAGAATGGAAACTCTAGAGACTAGTGAATGATAACCAACCACTTGGTGGTTTTTATTCTTCTTTTTTATTTTTTAAGAGGACACTCTCCTTTTATAATGACTGTCAGGCTGCAAAAATGGTAAAAAGTAAGATAGAACTTAGATATTAAAGATTTTTCATTACATCAGCTTCCAAAACTAGTAAAACGACTTGCTTTTATCTGTAAATTTCTTACTTATAAACTCCTTCCTCCATAATCCTATTAAAATAGACATTAAAAGACCACACCACTTTGTGATCTGCCTTGGTGTTTGATGGGTTGCTGCCACTGTCGTTCATTTCTTTGTGACTTTAATGCTGGACAGTGCTGTACTACAGAGTACACTGGTGGTATGCTGAATGGTAATTGTGACTGCGAGGGTGAAGAGGAAAACTGGAAATTAGCTGAAGCCCCTGGCAGGCAGTATTAGCCTCATGAGTGGTAACGTAGGAGGAGACTAAAAAGAATTGAAATGAGAAGGGACATCTGGAAATCAAGTTCAATCTCTCAGCTCAAATCAGGGTCAACTGGAGCAGTTTGCTGAGGGCCATGTTCTGTTGGCTTCTGCATACCTCCAAGAACCAAGATTTCATAACCTCTCTTGGCAGTCTGTTCCAGTGCTTGACCACGCTCATCATAAAACTGTTTTTACCAATGTTTAGATATAAACAATACATGTCTGTTGTTGCTTGTTCTTCTACTGAGCACCACTGAGAAGGGTCTGTCTCCTTACTCCCGTCACCAGGTATTCATACACCTCGGTGAGACTTCCCCAGAGCCCTCTGCTCTCCAGGCTGAACAGTCACAGCTCTCCCACACTTGACTCATAGGAGAGATACTATAGCTCCTTAAGCGTCGCAGTGGCCTTTCACTGACTGTCTCCACGAAGTTCATGTTTCTCTTGTTCTGGGGAGCTCAGAACTGGACAGAGCTCTCCAGTGGTCTCATCAGTGTGGAGCAGAGGAGAATCACCTCCCTCTACCTGCTGGCAACACTTCATGCACTCCAAGATGTACTGGTGCAAGGGCACATTGCTGGGTCGTGTGCAGCTTGTTGATCACCAGGACTCCCAGGTCCTTCTCTGCAAATCTGCTTTCCATACAGTCAGCCCCCACTTTGGTGAACATGATTATTCTTCTCCAGGTGGAGGACTTCACACTTGCTTTTCTCAAACTTCATCTGTTTGTCCATTTCTCCAGCCTGTGGAGATACACAGGTTGTATCAGTCGTTTGTCCCAGTTTTCTATCATCTGAATGCTCTGTCCCTGATCATTAATGAGGATATTAAACCAAAGGGACCCCAGTATTTTCCCCTGGAGCACACCACTGGTGACTGGCCCCTGGATCAGCATTAAACCACAGATCACAACTTTAAACAGTATTGGAAATATGCAAAATATGGAAAAGCAAACCTGAAATAAAGAATCCTTGTACAAAGGGTATGGACAAAAAAGGGAGAAAGATGATCTAAAAATGTCAGCCTTTCTATCTGCAATGACAGTCTGATGCTGAAATATTTTGACAGCTCCCTGAAAATGTGTTCATGATCTATAGGCAATCACAGAAATCTTTGGAGTTAATGGGTGTGCTTACCACACTAAGTAGGAATAAATCATAGCAAAATTAAATATACATTGGACT
Source organism: Hirundo rustica (assembly GCF_015227805.2). Lineage (NCBI taxonomy): Eukaryota > Metazoa > Chordata > Aves > Passeriformes > Hirundinidae > Hirundo > Hirundo rustica. The sequence continues at coordinate 104,785,064 of NC_053452.1, forward strand.
GAAAGGGAAGTTGTAATTGGGAAAAACCAAGAAAGGACAGAGGAGACGTCCTTGCTCGCTACTGGACATGCATTGGTGGAGTTGTGCATGACTGCCTGTGACAGGAGGATGTGACCAGGGCCGTGGGTCACAGGAGGAAAGGGCGGCACATCTGGAACTACAAGAAATCCAAGGAAGATTTTTTTTTCCTCCTCGGCAAAAAAATGTAGAGGGAGCATGACTGTCAAGAAAGCAAATGTGGGTTTTGAACATGCAAATGGTACAATGTTAATTGCTCCTGTTATATTCAAGGATTTAAAAAAGATCTATAGGATCTATTTATAACCTAGCATTAAATATTATGAACTCACTTTAGACAAAAATGGCAACTGTATGTTTCCTGCAGTGGGTTATTCACTCTCACTCTGTTGTACAGACAGAATTCTGTCCTTGCTAAATGAAGTGTAAACACACACACCTCTCTCACTAGGAAGTGTCTTGGCCTCACAATTTCATTGTGGTTACATCTCCAGGACAGGTTTGGCAGAAAGGAAATATAGGAAAATCAGTGCAGCAATGGACCTCCTCTCTTTATATTACATTATAAAGAATTCTGGCAGAAGTGGAGGAAATGTTGTGTAAAAAAAGGGGTCATGAAATGGAATTTTACTCAGGTCCTCAGTAGTTTTGCAGAACAGAGGGACAGGGTTCTCTTTCCAGTCCTGCATATATACTGTGCATAATCTCATTGAATTTTGCCTCCTCCAGTTGAGATTCTTTATGTTTTGTCACAAATAAGGATCATCCTCTCCTGACAAAAAGTTACCAGGGTTCAGAGGGATATGATGTCCAGTCTGTGTGCTCCAAACTGGAACAGAGCACAAAGGCAGGCAGGACCTGTCTTTCACAGTGTGTTTTACAACTAAGGAGAAACCACAGAGAGCCCTCAAACATCCACCAATCTTTAAAACACTTGGGCTGAGAATTCACATTAAAAACCGTATCACTGCAGTGTCTGTGATGTCAGGATTACTTCAATAGTTCATCTCCTTACACTGTATCCTGTTTTAATATAAAAGAATTCTATTTAATCCTGTGTTTATTTTTTGCTTTAGTTCTTTCCTTTTGTCCCCATTCTGTGGATTAGCTCTCACACAGTTGTGTGGAAAAGCTCCCCGGATTTTCTAGTATACACAGGATAACTTTATAGAGAGTTTTCCAAATCACTTTTACTCCATGATAGCAGAGTTGTGATCACTTGACTCATGTTGTCAGAATAGGAATTTAATTATCAGACAAAAGGTAAATGTGCCGTGATTTCCTTTACTTTTGAGACCACCAAAGAGGATGAAAAAGACACACCTTTTCCGTTAGTCTGAGTGCTCAAATGTAAGTTTTCAGGTAATGACAGTAATAACTCACAGAGAATATTTGTATCTATGTTTTAAAGCTGTGTAAAGCAGCTTGAGCTGTTACGCAATGCCAAATACCCCCCTTAACCTACAGTTTGTCCCATCATAATCTAATGTTTTCAGGTTCTTGCAGTTACAGGGTAAAAAAGGCTTTGACTGAGGAGAGATCAATGCAGCAGGGATTACTCTCTTATGTGCTGAAGGTAAATTAGGCAGAGAAATTATACTCTTTTGGGTTTTGTTGTTGTCTAAGTGTCAGACTTTATTGTCAGCCAAGTCCCCTTGAATTGCAGTCACTTTGCGATTCACTGGAAAATGATGCTCAGTCTAGGGCACCTCCCTGCCTTTCCCTTATAGATGTCCCTTGCACAGAGCACTTTGTGCCCTGTGGGATACAGGTATAATTTCTGTCTCAATACTTTGGCTTATAATACCAGACAGCAGCAGAGCTTTAGAGACTCATGATGATAAAACAGTTTCTGAGATGCTGAACACTGTGATTCCAGGCAGCTCACTGAAGAGCTCAGTGTAAAGAATGCTTCAGAAACTTTGAAATTCTGTTCAAAAATGTATTTTTCTGGGAAACTGGCTTGCAGCATCTACTCCTGACTTACACAGGGAGTACATAATGGGTCTTGTAACTGAATCCTCTTTCTTCTTTGTAATCTTCAAGATCAACTCCATTTTTATATGAAAGTGCATACCCATAAAGCAGATGGTGGGAGACAGAATTAGTGCATAGGAATTTTGAAAGAGATTTTACTTCAGGGGGTCATACCTCTCTCTCAGCTCACTGAGGGGTTTGAAATCATCCAGTAGGTATAATATTAATAGTAAGCATTGTTCATATAGATTTTGATGTTCCACTTCAGGCTTTGTAGCTATTGTGCTACTTAAAGCATTATGGGTGAACAGTAGTTCGAAATACTTTAAATAACAGCTATTTCACACCATTTTCAACTGACAAGCAAAGAAAAATGTCTTGCAAAAGTATCCTGGCAACAGGGCTTATAGCATCAGTGTAATACTTGTACATGTATTAGGATGCTGTGGAACATCTCTGTGCTCAAAAAGGAGAGCTGCAAATACATTTTTTGTCCTGAAGTGACAGTTTTCCTGAATTATAACTAACCACCCAGACTGGGGCATCTCTGTAGAAAAGACAATGAAAGCCAAAATAAAGTCAGGTTGCATAAGCCTTTTGTAATACTTTACCACAATTTGAATTTAAAAGCTCATCCCGTTTTAGAATCAGCAGTCCTTGATGTCACAGGTCTTTAAAATGCTTATGAGTGATTTAGAAAAAGCTAAGCATTGAAACCTGCAGTGAGAAAGGTGGCATCTTCCACAAACCCTTTCCGTTGGGAAAGATTAGTAGTTTAAGCCCAACCAACAGGGTTTATTTAATCACAGGCAAAGTAAACAGTAGCCTACAGTGACAGACTGCCTGAGATGGCAGATGAGGACAGGCAGTGAGTGCATTGCTGGAGTAGTCAGTCTCTGCCTCCTACCTGCACAGCCTTCTGCTCTTTCACGGCTGTCACTGTGCAAGGGATAATGTTTGTGCAGCAACAAGAAAGAAGCAGTGGGAGTAGGAAGCTTAAATTGCTTGGGTTCTTTGCAGTTTTCTGGCCTGGGACTGCTCCTTGCCCTCCCAAGTGCCTTGTGCTCATTTCTGTAGAAAAATACCAGTGTTGTGTACACTGTCAGGAAGCCTTGAACCAAGGAAAGAAGTGCCCAAGTAACCCCGAGTATTGAATCAGACCCAAGTAGCGGAGCACCAGGGAGTGCCATGGGGCCTGCTGAGGACTCTACTGATTTTAATTAAAGGAGTTTCAACTGCAATGGGTAGTGATATGGAGCATAAAAAGATACCAGATACATCCAAATATGTCTTAAATATTTCTGTAGACTACAAAGCTTCAAAGGCCCCAATATGTGACATAATTCAGAAGAGAAGGTGAAAAGAAAAAAGAAAATGAAAAAAGAGTATGTGGTATGCAACTGCTGTAACAATGTGAAACACTTGAAATAAAACCTTTAGAGGTTTTGAACGATTTGTATGTGTGTGTGTATTCTGCAACAGCAGTACAGTTACAGCTGTAGGTTGCAGGTTAAACCTTCTCTGGGAATCCCTTCTCTTTCTCAGTTCAGATGGGATAGTTAAATATCTTATGAAGCATTTGAACATGAAGTTGTCTAGGATTGTATAGGTATACAGAGAGCATCAGAATTGGATACATTCTTTGCATTTTCACTCAAAGTAAGAATCACAATTATAATGAGCAAAAAGTAATTTACACAAGGCTAATTGGCAGCTGTTGCTGCAACCAAAAAAATGAAAACTCTGAGCTCTGTCATTAATTAGCCCTGCACATTTCATTTGTAATAAACTTGTAAAGTTTAAATGGGGTAAATATGTCTTAGATATTAAAATCTCTCTAAGTGCAGAAAGCTCTTTTTCCTACTCTGCTCTATAATAGTATGTAAATTTGGATAGCAGCAGTGCAGTGTACTGCTGGTGATGACAGCATTCCGGTGGCAGATAAATGTCTCCCTGCTGAACAGGGTTTTCTCAGGTGAAACAGAGCTTTTGTGGACTTGAGGCTTTTGGTGTTTCCAGACTGCATTTTGTCAAGATTTTTGTAAGTGAGGAGTGCTTGAAGCAAAAACAGATAGCAAAAGATAGACCATTCTGGCTTTTTGCACTGGTTCACCAGGCATTTCTACACTGCAGATGTGAATGAGAAATGGAAGTTATATTATAGGCTTGAGGATCTCATGTCAATGATCTTTAACATGTGTCCTGAGGTAGAGCATTAATTTCATATAGAATAGCTTGTTTTAGATATATTTTCTTGCTTATTTTTTTAAAAATAACAACTAAAATTGCCCTTTATATGAAAAATTAAGATGACTTAAACCAATTCTGTCTAGTTCAATCTAGTGTTAAAAGAAGAAACTACAGATATTGGGGTAAAAATATGATAGGCATTGGGATTTAGGTATACAAGAACACATTTATACTTCTCAAAATGTTTGCTTTTTTGTTTTCTTTATCATTAAAGAACCAATATATATGAGTTATAATAACAATGAAAACAATGATTAGCAAGATGAACAATTCTATTGCCACCATCCATCTGCCTATGGCATCACATTTTCATGACACAGTGAAAAGAGAAAAAAACCTGTCAACCAAGAGAAATAATCCACTAAACACCTCAAACACATTTTATGGATGACAAAGGCAGATGAAAAAGGGAGACGAGTAAAAAGGAAGGCTAAGGAGAGTTCTGAGAGTCTGCCCATAAAATGTGTGTGAGAGAAGGATCAGAGGGTAAGATAGAAAACGAGAACAGTGATCAGCAGGTCGACTTGCTGCAAAATATGGTGTATTCTAAAAAGGACCACAGGAAATTTCCTGAGGGCAGAAGCAGCAAAATATTAGAAGGCAATTATTGCTGTTTAAAGTGAATAGAGCTCTGCCAGACCTACACAAATTGCATCCTTAAGTCTGAAGAGGAAGCAATGAGGGAAAAAATAGGAAAAACCTTGGCAAGAGTTTTGAAATCTTGCCAAGGATGGCAGTGACCCCAGAGAAAGGGACAGATGGCTAACTCAATTGCTGATGCTAAGAAATTAGTAGGAGCAACATGACCGCAAAGTTGACTTATACTATGAGAAAGATTTTGGGATTATCAGCAAGGGTTTTCAACCCTTTTCATCTCTTATGCTTAGTTTTTTATGCTTCCATGAAAACAGGATGGACTATGTGGTCTCTCGACATCTTCTGAAGCCTTGTATTCTTAATTTCTCTGATTTAAACTACTTGTCAATGTCAGCTTTTTTATGACAAGAAAATTAATTTCAAAATAAAGATTTTTTTTTTTTCATTGTGCTATAGATATAGACCTAAACCCCAACTCCAGTACAGGAAAAGATCTAAAAAACAAATAGGCTCTGAAATACAGAAGTTATCACATTGTATGTAGCCAAGACAAAATAATAGTGTATTTGACGTGATTTGTATGGACTCTGAAGCATGGTGGGAGGCTGGAGGCAGATTGGACCAACAGTGTTATATTTTCTACATATTCTATAAGCTGTTGTTTCCTTTCTGTTTCTGCTTTGAAAAACAATTACCAAGATACAGGAATTATTACTCTCTCAGACCCAGCAGAAAATACATTCAATTTACATCCTGGTGTTTAGCATCACTGAACTGAACAATATTCTGGGTAGGGTAGGAGAACTTTGTAAAAGCCTCTTCTTGTCAAAGGAATTGCTCTCAAGTATCAATTAAGATTCCTTTCACTTAAGGGAATGAAATGTTCCATTCATTGTGCTTGACAAATCATCCTGCAAAAACTGCTTCTGAAGATGGTGTTTGATCACTTTTTCTCATGTTCTTTCTCTAATGAAAGAAAAGATGGATGTTAAAAAGAAAGAGTAACAGGTAAAGATGTATAAAAATCAGCTTTCATTTACTGGACAAACACAAATGCCACAAGTCACACATAATTAAATTCCCCCAAATACCTTTACATGTACAGTTCCTTAATCCCATTATGGACAATTAATATTCAGTAATTATTTTTACACGTTTAGTAGTAATGATCTCAGAAATATAAGAAAGTAGGAAGATATATTTAACTCTATCTTTCAGCATTAATATAGAGATGATTATTATAGAGATAAATAGAATACAATGAAAATTCTTTCAAGAGAGAAAGTGATAGCTCAAACCTGGGATTTTTTTCTACATATTTTCTCTTTTTCTAACCTCTGTTGTAGCAATGGTGTTTTATCAATTCTTAAGATGTTAATTTCCAGATTTTTTTTTTTTTTTACCTTCCTAAGGCAAAAAACATCTCTGCTAAACTCAACATCTTTCCTAGAAAGTCATCTGTCTTCACCAAGAAAGTTGCAGGATGCTACTCAGTAAAGTCCTAGAAGAACACTTTCTCTCCAGAAGGAAACTGCCTAGTGAGGTGGAAATTATAAATTTAAAAATTAACAGACAGAGAAGAACAGATTCTGGGTTTTGTACTTCCTCTGGTCTGAATATTGCAATTATCTTTTTATTACCAAAAAACTGGGTAGCAACAGCTTTTCTGGTGATGTTTTAAGATGAGCTGTATCTGTGATCAATTATGTTAGATGGTACTTGGTATTTTTCTGTAGGGAATCCTTATCTCTGGATTCAGATACGCCAAGAGGTCTCCTGGAGCTGGCCTAATGATCTCAAAGCAGGCTGCAGTTTCAGAAATTGGGGATTCCATGTAGCTTCTTACCCAGTGTATGAGGTTTCTCACTGCCTTTCTGAGATCTGGGACTCTTCTCAGTCATCATATAAAGAAGGGAGAAAATTTAGAACTGTGGCCTTAATTCAGCAAATGAGATGGTGTAATGCCTAGTTTGTATCATTCTGAGTTTCCTTCATTCAAATTGTTCCTTAGGTGTAGAAACAAGTACATTAAATCTATGAACAAAAACTCTGTGAAATTGTTGCATCATTAACATGATAATCAGTACTCCGGGCTCTGTAATTCTGACAGCAGCCTGCCTGTGTCCATCAGTCTTACTTGGAACTGTTCTCTAAGTGTAGAACTAGCAGGGACTTCTTTTCCTTTGCTTCCATCTTTGGGAAATTTTTGTTTGCTTCACTGCATGTATTTATGCATGAAGTCTAACTGGTAGGCAGTAAAATTACTCAGTCAAAATAAAAACATAACACCAGATCCCATTAAAAAAAGCTGTTGAAATCCTAGTGGAATCCTGGTGCAAAGTTGTTACATGAACAACAACTCTCCCTTGAAAATAAGCAAAGGTTGAATGCAAGTAATTCATTATTCAGATTCTTTATCTGGTTCTTGCAGCCTTGAGATCACTTGCTTGTTCCCAGCTAGCCAGAAATCAAATCCAATTTGTAAAAATAAAGTATGACTTTGAATGGATCAATCACAACTGGTTCTCTTTATTACTTTAATTGAACTACCTTGTAATTACTGAAGTATTTCTTCTTAATTATCAGTTCTCATTTGTTCTGAATGACTATATTCTGCTTCATTCCTTCAAGAACAATTTAGATATATACCATGGAAACCTCAATAGGTTCCATTGTGGAAAACTAATAATGAATTTAAGAAGTGAATAAAGGATAATGATCATCTCAGAGATATAGCAGTTAAAATATCAGGGAAAATTATATTCCCAAAGTAAAGCATTACTTTTCACCCTTTAATAAAAGTGTCACTATCACATCATGAATATCCCTAATGGTATTAATTCACCAAGGCTCTTCTTCAACTTTCTCTGTCCTTCTGAGCTTAGACAGTCAAGTGTACTCCTCTCCTCCTAACCCGGCATCAAAACTTTTTTACTCCTCTGAGTATACAGGTCAGCTGCTGCTCTAGAAATGAGTTGGTTACCTGTTTCCTGTAAGCTGCCCAAACATCATTACTGATAGTTTAATGAAATGGGGAAAAATAGACTGCCTGGGCACTACAGTGAAATTCTAAGATGAATTATGAGCTTAGCTAAATTTACAGAGGGGAAAACTTGTCTTGGCTTTTACCACAACTCAAAATACATTCCTGACTAACCACTGCTGAAGCAGAGAAAGAACTCTGTCTAAAAGATACAACCCCTCCCAAAGATGGGGGCAGTGACATATTCACCTCCTCCACCCCTGCTTTTGTGGGAATGCACGTCTCCAGACAGAATAGTCAACGGTCATTGCTCTGAAAGGTGTAAACAATTAATAGACAAACAAATATTTTCAGATGTTCTATGAGAAGAAGCATCTTTTGCATGGTCACTTGACAGTCTGTCATCTGCATCAGTGTCCAGTTCCCCAGTGGTATGTGTTGGTGCCCATTAGCTGCTTGGTTGCACTGATAACATCACTGATACAGTGTTGGGGAGGCACCAGCAGCTGCAGTGCTCCAGCTGCTCAAGTGTCTTGCCACTGGTTTAAATGAGACATCAGTAGCCACCAAATGAAATGTTAGAAGGGCTGGAATGGCAGGGAAAAGTACGGCTGTGCTGTTCTGTCATTTAGTTTTCTGTCTATGAAAGTGATCCAAACATCTTTAAGTATCTCAGATTTGATTGTTCCAATGCTTACAACAACACTGAATTTGCTGTGACTCAGCACTCATTATTTCTTTGCTTATTTGGGATTTTTGGAGACAATGAACTTCGCAACATGTATTCTTCCACTATGAGATAGACTTCGTTATTTTTGATCTCCTTTCACAGGGACATAAATTAAAGTAAAGCTGTGGTTTTTGTAATGCTTCGGAGATCCTCATTGTGGACACTCTGAAACTGGCTGACCTGCAAGTAGGTACTTCTCCTGGGAGCATCCTGGTGATGCTTATGGGTCCTTTCCCATTTCAGATATTCTGTGATCACTTTGTCCTACATCTTTGCATTCTCTGTCAGAGTTAACTACACAAATAACTGGCCATGTACTTTCCAAGCTGAGGAAGCAGTTCTCTTTCTAAAGCTGCACATCAGGAAAACATTTCTTCACAGTCATGGTAATTAGTTGCCAATGAAAAGGCTCTGAAGGCATTTAATTCACTGTCACTGAAGGTCTCCAAGAGTAGATAATGTACAAAGAGTGAGAGACAAACATAGATACAATCCCTTTCCTGCACAGGGCAGAGGGAAATAATCCAAGCCCATCAGGTCTTTTCCATTTCTATTAGATATAATTAATTCTGGAAAATAATTCCCCCCCTCCCCCCACAGATAACTGGATTTCTGGGGGCCCTGTGTTTCCCTTTCTCTCACTTAGATCGTTAACTGTTTGTTTTCCTTTCCCTGTGTACATGTTTAAATTCCATTGATGTTAATGGAAAATACATGTGCAGACAATATAAACATATAAATATTTGGATTCTGCTAACACTTCTCCCTAGTGCATAATAGTAAAAATTTCTAGGAAAACATATTTGTGCAAAAGAACCAGAAGCTCAGAAAGAGCAAATTTGATGTCTCTTTTTCCCCACTGCAGTGAGATAAAAAAGCAATGGAAAGTACTTTTTCATTCTCTTCAGATAAATCTGTTCACATAAAAAATAATAGACATTCTGGACAATTGACATTACTCCAACGACTGTGTTTGAGGAACATGGCTTATTTCTGTCTAGCAGGCAGATATGACATTGGTACACTTGTCAACTTAAAAGATGGGAAGCCTGATCATTAGAGGCCCAGAAGAGGCAGCATCCTGAGAAAGGCTTATTCAAAAATCTTACTGAGATGACTAAATCAAGAGTATGGCCAGCTTTTGCCTCGTCTGTCACCTCTGATGAATGAGGTAACAGTGACTTCAGTGAATTCAGAGGATCCCAGGTGAGAGGAATCCTCTTGGAGTGGCAATGTCTTAAAAGCCATTAACAGTGCAACAGTGTGTCTCTCTGTAGCATGTCTGCTACTTTATCACAACACTTTAAAGGTACCACTAATATTCGAATTTTGGCCCTGTTTTACTACTTTTATTACACTAGGACTGGAAAGCATGTCAGCAAGGCCAAATCATAAAAACTATTGGCATCCCTGCCTGTGTCAGGGGGATTTGAATTAGATGATCTTTGTTTTGGGGTTGATCTATCCAACCCCATGAACTATAGGAACTATGAACTATAGGAAACCATGCATGAGATGGCTTATTTAGGATGTTGTTATTCTATATGTTTCTGCAATCCCCTCTCCATCACCATATGAAGTTACTGAAGATCTGTAGTATGAGACCAAAAGCTTCAATGACAAAGTGGCACAGAAAGTGGAGACTGAGCAGAGACTGACAGTGCCTGAGAAGGTGCTGGGACTCATTAAACCCTCTAAATGATCCTAGGGAACCGTGTCCCATACCACAAAGAGGTGAAAAATAAGCACTTGAAACAACACAAGAAACTTCCTTGTCAGTATGATTCAGGGATTACAATACCTAGACAGATCTGGTGATCTGTGTAAATAAGTAAGTGCAAATAAGCTGCACAAATTTGCCCCTACAAATTAACCACTGGAGAGAATGCAAGGTTTCAGGGACATCAGAACAACTTGACTAGTTCTGGCCAATGTTCTGCATCTTGGGTGAAGGTGAATGCATCCACACCACCCATCACTGTCTCTGAAGCCAAAGCAGGAGATCATCGATGTTGTGTTTCTCTGAGGAATGGTTTTTTCCCCTCAGAGTCCCCCTAAAGCCTGTGCTATGTAGTTTAACCTTTCTTCCCTATCTTACCTACTCCTGACCCTATTGGCTCAGGACCAATATCTTTCCTTGGCCCAAAAACTAGATAAACCCCTGTCTCTTCCTGTTCGCTCTCCCTCTCCTCGCTCTCTTGGGACATCACATCGAGAATAAAGCTTGGACTGGAGCTGGGGTGAGAGCCACTCTTTTGAAATCTTTATTCTGTCTCTCTGAAATATATTTCCCTAAAAACCCCTGAATAACTGAGCTAGCGAGAGCTGGGGGGGTGACTAGAGGGAAGTATATGTTCAGATCAGAGCTCAGAAGAACAGAGAGAGAAGGGCATAAATAAACTGAAAGCAAGATCTGTTTTCAGACTCCTGTGCATGCAGCAGAACACCAGAGAGACCAGGTTTCATTCCGGGAGTCACCCCGAAGGCAGGGGCTTTCCTGCTCTGCAGGTCGCTTGGGAGAAGGGTTTGTGTAGGTGTCAGGGGAGCGGAGGGGATCTGTTGGAGCAGGGAGGCATATGGCAGCGCTCCGCCGCGCTAATCTCCCGGCGGGGCAGCGTCCATCGAGGAGCCGGTGCCGCGGGATCCGCCCGGACCGCTCCGGCTGCCCGGGGCGCTCCGTGCGCGCAGCACGGCCGGGGCCGTGGGCACGGAGCCGGCCCTGCCCGCCGCTGCGCCGGCAAGCGAACAGGGCTGTTCCGAGAAATCCTGCAGGACTGCATTTTTTCCAGGGGAAGTTCAAGCTAGCGCGAATGTAAAAAAATTGTAGCAGCATGCAGCACGTTTGTTTTGTATCCAGTGGAGCCTCTGGGGTGCCTGGCTGAGTGAAGAATAAGAGCCTTCCTTTGAATTCAGAAACGTCTGCCGGGGCAAAGCTCTAACTACCAAAACGCCTGTCTCCCCTAGGGCTAGCTACTGGCAGCAAAACTATGAAAACAATGTAACATTTCACTCTCTTTGTCATTTCCCTAAACCCACCCTCCTACAATCCAGCCAGTGGGGAGAGGAAGGTCCTGACACTCCTTTTCCTGAAGGGGCAAAACCAGTAGGAAATAGCTGAGCAACTTTGCGGCCCTTAGGCAACTATAATTCCCGAGAACACACCTGGTTATTATAGTGATGATTAGCAAGGTATGAACGTTCCTATTTCGCATTTTTACTTTGTATTAAATTTGTAGATATTTTCCTCCCTTAGGAAAGGCAGAGATGTGTGAAATTGTGAACGAACACTGAAAATTGCAGAACGCTTTCATCAACAAGGACGTTCAGATAAGTATAGAAATAACAGGCAGCTTTCTGGGCAACGTTTTTTAAATCCTTTGGCAGTGTCCCATCCTTTTTGAAGAGGGGTCACAGGCTTCCTTGAGTGTGCTGAAGTATTACTGAAACTATCACTCTCCTTATGAACTTGCATGCTTTCAAAACAATCTAAGACGTGGTCAACCTTAAGAAAATGATAAATAGTACTGATCTCATTTCCAGAGAAAGAAAAGTCAGGGAAAAAGAACAGAGTTCCATATTCATGTCCAGACTCCTAATGATTAAAAGGGGTAATTTTCAGTTTTCTTTCCACTGATCTCTTCAGTGAGTGTTTTAAAGAACTATCTACTTTTAAAAAAGAGAAGCAATAGCTTGACAATGCTCCCCTAGAAGCTGTGCCTTCTTTTCTTTAAACAGAAATTCAGATGATCTTTAGATCCATTCCAACCCCTTGAAATTTTACGATTCTGTGGTTTTACAGGGTTAGAATTAGAGGCAAACAGGAACTCTGTGTACAAGCTACTTGACCTAGTCTATCCATAGAGATTGAGGACATAGCTGGTTATTTATTTCTGAAAAAGTTCACTGGCAGAGCAAGCGAATTAGAAACACTTTTTGTCGGTATTTTCTAGCAAAAAGCCCCCACACCACCTGTTCCATGTCCATTCCTTGCTCTTTTTTGACAAAGTTGCTTCATGGTTGTTGGAAAGGGAATTAAGAGGGTAGAAAAAGATTGGCAAAAGTAAATAAAAGTCAGATAAAATGGGTACTTCTAGCACAGAAAACAAAAACTAGCCAAAATATTTCTTTTCTTCCCCAAATCAATTCTATTACAAGTTTTGAGTCTTTCTGATTATAATAGTACATAAAGACAAACTACTTATGCATGTGGATCCCTCTTCCAAGTTGTTCTTGTTTAGTTTAATTCTTCCTGGCTTTTAGTAACCATAATCTCTTTTAATTGTGAGCCTTCCTTAATGAAGACTATTCTTGAAACTGTCATTTAAAATAAGTCATTAATTGTTTTCCACTCCCCATTAAATATCATAGGAAGCTATACCATTAGTTCTATCACTGCTAAATCCCCCCATTGCCAGATGCTGAAGCAGAACGGGTCTATGGATTACAAAACATATGGATTTATTTACACTAGGTAACTTCTTTATTAAAATATCTTAACACAGTCATTACTGAGACTTCTTTCCCAAGCCCCTGCTGTCACACTCTGGAACACACACCACATCTGCTTTTCACATATGCTTTCCAGCCCCAGTCCACCCACTTGGGCCCCTCTCACAGCAGTGTGTGCCCCTCCTCCCCAGCCTCAGATGCAAACACACAATGGGGCTGCAGCACTCACAGCAGCGCAGGCGGTTCAGATGGGCCCTGGATGGCTGGAGGATGCCATCCCTGCTCTAGTATCCCTGCTCTTCAGCAAGAGGCTCCCCAGCTCATGCTGACGGTGCAGTCTGATAGCCGTGCTCCCCAGAAGCAATGCAGCTTCTCCAGCATGAAACTGCCAAGGCAGATTTTTCTCTGGTGGCACACGACTAGAGGTTTCTAACTGATTAAAAAGTCTAAAAAGCAAGACCACACCTTCTGCTCTCCTTTTCTTTAAGCCACAAGAGGCTGAACTGTAGACTGATGCTAAACACAGTCCCTTGGTATTGTGGAGTAAGAAAAGAGAAACACCCTGGGATTAACTGATTTTTTCTCCTTCCTTGAAAACTGCTCAGACATCTTTCTGAGCAGTGCAAGAAAGATGCCCTCTGGAACAGACAGATGAATTTTTCTGAAGCTTTCAGTTCATCCTTAGTTTGCATAGGTCTGACTGCAAGAGCAGGCTTGCCCTTCCCCTCCCCATGAAGTTTGTTCTCATTCTGCAAATAGGTAACCAGAAAAAAGTGGTAACTATTCTTAAAATGTACACTCTTTGTTTCCTACCTGTCTTCTCTTTCCATAGTTACATACTGTCTTTTCCCTATGGGCAGCATGCTTTTGCCTGACTTTCTGATTCTACATCACTTCAGTGATACATTTTTATGTTTTTATTTCTGGGTTATCGACTTTGAGCCAAAAATGCATGACCTTTCCCCCCCCACCCCCCCGCCCTTTATTAGCAGAAAACATGTATTGTAACAAAGGACTTTTGAAATTGCCTCCATAGCAACCAAGGATTCTTTATAAAAGAGGATGTTCAAGATCTCCTCATTGCTTAACAATGTGTTTCAAACCATAGCCCCCCTTCTGATGAACTAGATTTACAGTGTATATCTCACCACTACGCCCCCACATTAATATACTAATGATACAAAGTAATGCCCTATAAAATTAGGAAAGAAATTTCTCCCTGCACCTCTTTTCAAGTGCACCTCTTTTCAATCTCTTTAGTTCAGCCATTCTTAGGGTCAGAGTACATTGGTTCTTGCCTTCTGTTCACTAAGTCTCCACTTAACCTCAACCCAGTCTGGAAGTCTTCTCTCACCCAGCTTCCCAGCCTGACCTGGGATTCAAGCCAGGTCCTACTCCTTCCTCCACTCACAGTTTAGTTTCTTACTTTGTCACTCATCTAACTTCTTATATCCACTCTTAGTTTTCTCTGGCCCGCATTCCCTGACTCTTGCTCCAATTCTCTGCCTCCATTTGTCTGGCTTCATGAACTTTTTTGCCTCCCTATCCACTAAAGTCCAAATATCCAGATGGAAAGTTGTACTAGCGTAATTAACAACTCTTAACCTGACTCGTTTCTTCCCCTGTTGCTCTATCCAAGGGTCCTGCTTGATCTAACAGGCTCTTCATGCTGACTCCTTTTTTCTCAAGCAGTGCAATTCTTCAGTTTAATCTATTAAGTTCACTGTTGCTTGAACTGCCAGAACATTCTTATTAACTTTTATCATTTGTAATATTACCAGCATGGGTTCCAATATAATTTTGCTTACAAATGGCTGGTAGATGGCAGCTCCTTCCTTGCTACCAAGTAAGTATAAAATGTATTTTGCTATTTTATATATAAAAAATCGATCAGCAACAGTCAGCAATCAGCTGCTGGTGCAACTACCATCCAAATAATACAGGAATTGCAGGCAAGTATTTAAACTTCAACAGTGTGGATATTTCTTGTCTCCAGTCCCTTTACTCCTATGATGTGGATTACTGAGGCTTAGTTTTATAATGTTATTTTGGATGTGGAGAAGTCTCTTTACATGTACTTCTATTACCACATCTTGGCAGATTTGAGCACAGAACACACAAATGAACGGTGATAGTGTTCTTCAAATGGGAACATTTAAGAGAACCAAATGGGGCTTAAACAAGAATATGGGTAATTATGATGTGTGTCTTTACAAATCCAACTGACATGACAATATAATTTGAAGTAATGTTAATAAATTACTATGAAATAAATGTGCTTTACAAACATCAAAACAGCTTTGCACAACACCCAGGTAATATCAATAAATTACCAAAAATAGCAGTGTCCAAAAATACTGACTGAGAATTAGAATTAGCATCTAACACAGACCAGATGTTTGCTCACAGGAGCTTTGGGCCTATCAACATCAATGGGCTCCCCTGAGGAACAGTAACCATTTTTCATTAACAACAAAGTTGTCACTGAGCTGTGCTTATGGTGCTAACTGGTCCTTCCACAATGGGCCTTCTTCATAGGGGGTTAAAGTGAAATGCAGGATGCAACAGATTTCCAGAGGAAATTAATTAATTCAAACCATTTACATAATGTTGATGAGGTTAGGTTTCCAATGCTGTCACTCATCTTAGATAAAAACACAGACAGGTTTGGCTGATCCAGGATTTAGTAAGGGAGGGAGGAAAACCAAGACTTTAAAATCCTCTAGTGCCAAGAGTTGTTTGGGTTTTCCCCCCCTAGCAAATAAACACATTGTTCTGCATACACAGATAGTTGAATTTTATTAAGTTTTAGTTTTACAAATTTTCTTGAGAACGCTTGTCTCAAAATTTCCCAAATTATAATTTATAGAAATAACAGGCACTCATATAATTCCCAAAAGATTTAAATCTTCAAATTTTAAAGATCACAATCTTTGAATTCTGCTTCCTACATTCATCTTCTTAAACAAATCTCAGTGAAGACAATCTCATGTCATTTGTAAAGTCATTTCAGCTAATGGAACAAAGTCATATCACCTTTCTCAGATTAAATTATCTAATGAGAGTGCAGGAAGGAGAGAAGTGGATTGTCCTTTTTGGTGTCTTAAGGATCTTTCAAGGGGATGTTTTTGATGGCAGAAATAGAAAATAACATTGTTCCCTGAATGCTGCAAGCTGTCTGAAAAGACCCCAATCCCTCTAGAAAAAAACCTACATATACAAGGAGCTACCCATTCTGCCATTTTGATACACCTTTGGTACATCTTCTGTCAGTTCAGTACCACAGGCATCCCTGACATCACCTGAGCAGCGGCTATAAAGCCACACTGACACAGTTAAAAGCTATTGTTTCTTCCCTTAATTTGTCTGTGGAGTTTTACACACAGTAGTAAAGCTGTTATTTTTTTTCCTCTCCACCCTTTTTCATCACACATATGAAAAAGTATCTATACATTCATATAGTATCTATACATTCATATAGTATCTATACATTCATATAGTTGAGTTGTCTTTCATTACCCTGATGCCTAAATAACAATCTTGAAATGATTACTTCAGTTTTTAGAGACTATGTTCAAACTGGAAAAATGGACTTATGGGTGAGAGGAAATTCATTAATTGCTCGTTCTGTCAAGTACAAGCTGTTAAAAATTGAAGTCTTGGACGCATTTTCAGCTCTTCGTCTCCCAGCCAAACTAGAGATGTCAAAGAAATCACTTCCTTATTCCCAGAACTCTGCTTCTGGAGTACAGGAGCAAAGAAATTATCTACTTTGAGGACCAAGACCACCATTTTGGTGCAAAACCTAGGAGCTGGGGAACTTGCATGGATCTGTAGCAGCTGAGTAATGAAAAAACAGGCTACTGTTTAAAGCTGCAAGACTCCATTGTTCCCACAAGGAGATTTAGAGAACAGGAGGTGCGGTATACCAGTCTGGATGACTTTAATTGCAGTCACTGACTGTCAGATCTAAGAAACATGGTCCCATAGGAAGCTACAGAGAATGGAAAAGAGGAAAGGAGTTTTGGAAGTTGACGACAGCTTGTTGCTCTTTAGAGTCTGACGTTCTCTACTTAAGGCAGAATCTGCCTCCATAATACCAGTGTGGTGGTACTAAGAGCATATGGTTTATTATTCCAGTAGCAAAGAGGTGAGAGGCTGTGAGATGCAGTGCGGAACTGTAAAGATGATATGAAAGATGATTATTTAGCAGCTGAGTCCTAAGAGAATGGAAGTGATGCATGTGAGTACTGGCCCTGACATTCCATGAACTGTATACCCTGACAGTACTCTTAATCCAAGACAGAATGAAGAATTTGCTGAGACTCATCTGTCCCAGTGGCTACTGCTTCATGCTGATGTTCATCTGTGTAGGAACTTGTAATGGTGCTGGGAATAATACTGAAGAGATGAGACATACATCTCTGGGAAGGAAGGTGAAAGACCTGGACTTGGATGGTATTTCTGGTATATCTTCTGGGAGAGGGCAAAAGTCTGGGGAGAGCACAGATCTACCCCGAAGAAGAAGCCACTGGTTAACGTATGTTGTCATTGGGAGGGTTTCAGACTTTATACACTTATGTCTAACTTGGGTTGAGCAGGGAAAATAGTTACTGTTACATGGCAGTTACTAGACTTCATGAGTATTTTAGCAGTGGTTCATAGTCAATCTGGAAGAATATATCCAATTTTGGAATAAAGGGTCTGTCCTGGATTAAAAACTAGGGATTTTTTTTTTTGTGATAATTAAAAGGCAAGATATAACCATTTTATTAAAGTTGCAAATGACACAAGATGGACAACCTTTGAGTAGATAGTTGAATAGAATCCAAGTTGAAAATTGTCTCAGGAAGTCAGACAATTGTAGAATTTTTCAAGTTGAGAGGGTTTTAAAGATATCACCTGTCCAGTCTCTGGCTCATTACAGACTATATAGTTAGGTCAAGCTGATCACAGTCTTTCAAAACCTCCACAGAGAAAACAGATGCAATTCTAAAATGACACACAGAGAATTATTTTCTGTAAGTAAATTCTGAAAAATATCTGGCTAAACAAAAAGATCTGAGAGCTACTATGGCTCACAAGCTGGACAAGAGTCAAGAATGTTATGTGTTTCTGAAAAAAAAAAAAAGTAAATAGGAGTATTCTCTCTTATTCAGCTAAAATATTTGCTGTATTTGGCATTAGTAAGGTGTCATCTGGAGCACTAATGTCTGATTTTGTGCACAGTTCAGGAAAGATGTGGACCAACTGGATAATGTATTGTGATTACAGCAAGAGTTTCCAGTTAGCACAAGGGAGATTAGATCAGATGACAGGAAAAACCTCCTAACAGAAAGGTTAGGGCAGCACTGGAATGCATTGCCTGGGCGGTGAAGTTTCCATCACTGGAGGTTATTGAAAAACTAGTTGGATGAGAACTTGTCAGGAATGACATAGAAATATGGAGAGAAAGGGATGAGATGGCCTGTTAAGGTTTCTTTCAGGCCCCCTCCTATCTGTAATTTCTAAATTTGACATTCAGATTTGGTGAAGAATTAAACTCTGTATCAATGTGTTGTTAAGATATATCACTTGGAAACAACGACCAGGTTATTTCTTTCTGATCTGGATACAGTCAGTGCTCATATGTGTCTGGTGCCTGTTCTGCTTAAGTACTAATGAGCTGAATCTGCCAAGATCCATTAGCCAAAATATTTCAGCTTACTTACTTTAGAAGATACAAAGCACTCATGTGAGCATCTCTGTAAGCAAATTTAAGTGGGGGTAATACATTCTGCCAAAGATGCAGTAATGACCAGCTGGATGTGAGTAAATGGCAACCTGTTTTACAGGCATACCTGTTTGGGTAGTACACATCTGCACACACTCTTAATGATGGCTTGCAGATTTTATGTACTCCTTAGCACACAAAGCAATTTGGTATCCTGTAACGGAAAGAGTACTCATCCCTTTGCAATAGTGGGCCCTTTTTTATCCACTAAAAATCAAAGTTATAATACTGAAGTATTATAACATTCACTGCCTAAGAACTAGAATTAGAAATGCATTAAAAAATTTCAACACACCTCCTCAGAGTTAGAAGACAAAGTAAAAGCTTTTCTTTCTGGAATTTGGAATCTTGGGTTCTTCTCCGTGGTTACTTTCCTTTAAATCAACTCCGAAGAAGTGATGCTTCCCAGTGGCTGGCATGGCTCCTTGGGAGCTGGGAATTCAGGGCTCTCTTCTAGGGGCAGTGGTTGACTTAATCTGGGATTTGGGCCAAGTGACCTAATTTTTTTTTTTTTCTCCTTTTTTTTTTTCTTTTTTTCTTTTTTTCTTCCCCCCCCCCCCCCCCCCCCCCCCCCCCCCCCCCCAGCTCTTAAATCTTCAGTATCCTTTATTCTTTCAGAGAAAGAATGATAGGAGTTATCTGAGCAAGCAGATGTTGCTTGTGGTGTTTTTCTGCTCAAACACAGAATTAAGCACCACTGCTTACTAAAATCCTAATTTTAGTTAGTGCCATACTCTATCTCCAGCCATATTGCTAGCCCAGTCTTCTATATCAATACTGAAACAATTTTATTATTTGTGTAAGACCTCACCCTCAATGAGATGAATATAAATGAATTTTATGTTTATTCCACCGATTTCAGCTTTTTCACCATTTAATTTCTGTGACCTCAAGCCAGGTCTGTATAGACCAAATTTGGAATAAACTTGGGGAAAAAAAAGCAAACTGAAAAGAAAAGAAGAAAGAAAAAATCAGAGTAGAAGGTAGTGATATAAATAAGACTGTGCCAATACATATCACTAATTACTGTTTTATTGTTGTTATTATATTATTTTTATTGATATTGAAATAATTAATAACATTTCATGGCTATTACTCTTAACATCTGTAACCAGACCTGGAAAACATATTGTCTGACAGTTGCAATGAAAGGATTTTTACTTCTGTTTTTTGTAAGAGACTGCTAAAATGGCTTCTATAATAAATAACCTATGTGTGTTTCCTGATTTTATTAATTTTTATAAAAATTAACTTAATTTCTCATGAAACATAAATAAGCAAAAGAATGTTGGCAAAAATTACCTGAAATAAAATACACAGAATGAATTACATGGCATACTACAGATGTTTAATGCTTACAAATGTAGCTTATTCACCTTAGGAGTGCTCAAGTCCTTCTTTTCTCAGGAACAAAGGTGAAACATTATCATGCAGCGAATAAAACTGTTCCAACAAACAGCAACATAAGCCAAAGGGCAAGCAAAAAACCCCCAACAAAACAACCTAAGCTTCCTTTCCTTAAGCTCCTTTCTCTTTTGTTTTATTATGAATACACTTATGAATAATAAGAAGCACACCTGACACCCAAGCCCCTTTAGCCCAACTACAAATGAAAACAATGAATTTTACTGTTACAATATAAAAAAATGCTAAAGTATAACAAGATTTTCAACAAAACAGTGACCAATGAGTGTTTTCATTTAATACCATGGAAGTAAACATATCACCAGTGTTCATACCTATAAAAGTTTTGTGAAAACTTCCCACTTAAATGAACAAGAAGAATTTCTCTTACTAGTGTATTCTGCATCTTTGGGCATAAGGCCAGAAAAACTTTGTGGGTCATAAAGCCCTGCTCCCTGTTGTTACAGGCAACGAAACCTGTTTATAAATTCTGCAAGACTCATTGTAAAATTGGCTAAGATTTCTCACCCTCCTGCTTCCAGTTGAAAGCTGCTCCTGGTATTAGAAATCTCTTAACTTGCAGTTAAAAAGTACTCATTGCTGCTTTACACCATTTTGCTACTGTGCCAACAGTATCTATTAACTTAATAGCTCCTTTTTTTCTCCCTGGTGGTTTTCACCCTATGTGCTCACAGATATTTATGATATTTCATATACATTACCTCAACTTTTATTCTACAGATCTGTATAGAGGTTATTCTCCAAGTTTGTTCTAGTTTAAATTCACAGTCTTTGAACATGGACTGGATCCAGTATTTCAGAAGAGAATTTTCTATCACCTTATATAATGGCATCAACACGTCTCTATTTCTATCACTTTGCCTGAAGCATACTAGGATTATTTTTGCCTGCTCAGAGTCACATGACACTGTTTGACAGAATAAGGATATTCAGGTCTTTCTTGCCTTCTGCTATTTCAAGATGATGAAAACTTGTTTCATAGAAAATTCTATTTAGAATGTAATTTTGATGATAAAATTACATCCCCTACTTGCTCTTCTCTGGGCCTTCTGGGGTGACTGTGACAGTGGTGATGGATGGACTTTAATTCAGAATATCTGGAGCTGGAAGGGACCCAAAAGGATCGTCAAAGCCCAGTTCCTGGACTTTACTCCTGTTCTCAGTGACGGAAGTGCCATAGATAACTGAGCTGGCCGAAGTGGGACACAGTTCCTCCCTGCTGTGTCATGAGGAGCCACCTGCACTACAGTGTGGTTCTCATAGAGAGGCCCTGTTAGACTCTTAATCACGTGCACAAATTATTTTTATACAAAATGGATAAAATCAAGCACAGAATAAGACCTTGAGAAATTTTGTTACAAATCTCATTTCATTGCAAATTTTTAACCAAAGCTTCTCCCTCTGTCTGTCCAGCTTTGTTCACATCCAATCCTAGCTGTTCTCCTATTACAGTTTCAAGTACTATGTGTACATATGATTTTCCCCCCTCATTTTAGAAATAACCTGAAAATTGTGTTCTTTTTGTTGCTTGAGTACAAGGGTAATTCTTTAAGATCTGTAGTGTGGGAGACATAGCAACTGGTTTTATTATCTAGGATATAGACATTTATGTGTCAGCTAGTCATCATCACTCCCTTCATAATTACTGGGAAAAAAAATTGGCACACTTAACGCATTTAATTTCAGTATAAACTAGACCAGATGAGTCCTGCCCTTACATCCCCCTAATGAAAAGCTCAAAGAGAATGACTACCTCAAACGTAGATATCCCAACTTTGTATTTTAAGCTAGTGGAGAAAATTCTTACTGTACACTTTTAGGATATCTCAATTTTCTAAACAAGCAGGGTATACTCAAATTGGTCTTCTGAAGAGTCCCATAATTTCCTGAAGAACAATGCCTTAAAGATTGTTTTAGAATACTGGGAAACATTTCTACTGGAGCCAATGTTTCATTAAAAACCTTGGATAAATTCAATGTGATCATTTCCACAATTGATTCTATTCTTAGTTTAAGGGTAAAATCAACTGCCCTTGCACACAACTCAGCTGACATATCTACTCAAGTGACGTGTTAGTAATATATAGCTTTATGTGTATGAGTATAGCAAATAAGAGGGTACTAGCTGGTGTCTCCTAATCAATGAAAATGAAAGAGATCAGGCCTCATGCATAAATGAGCTCTGTAATTTTCCTGAAGTTTACAGATTTACATTAACATGAAATGGGTGTAGCAGATCAGAATAGTTCTTTTGTCAATAATAGCATGTTATGTGATGACCATCAAATAATTTATCATCAGTTTGTGCTATGTAGTTATAAGTAAATGAGAGGAAGTTTGGGAGTAATGGAGAACAATTGACGATTTATACACAAAAAAGCTGTGGTATTTCAAAGATTCTAAAATTAATTAAATAAGAAATAATTCTAAATTGAATTTTGCAAATATATCAAAATAAGCAAATACTTTCCTGTATATCGATTTCACACATTTTAGAACACACACTGGCCAATATTCTGGAGATATATTTTTGTGTGTTCTTGTAAGGTGAAGAGACAGTATTAGAAAACAGATTGAAATATATACTGAGGACTGCACATACACCTGTGAGTATGGAGCATGGCAATAAGACCTGTTCCATAATGCTTGTAGGAACTAATTGCAGTTGATCCATTTTTCAACCATTATTGAAATGTCTGATACTGTATTCATGAGAGCTCCATCTGCTCTGGATTTCTGTGTTCCAGGAAAATTATCTCCTCCACTTCCCATAACATATTTCAGCTTTGTAAGCTAACCGTACACTATCCTTTTGTGCTGAAGCAAAATTAAATAATAAAAAATAACAATAAAAATAATAAAAAATATAGTAATATCATCTTACCTTGAATTTTACAGAAGCAAAACAGATGAAGCTCTTAAAGTGTTCTTTGCATGGTAAGCTTTTCAAGACAAATATTTTACTCATTTGACACAGTCCATCTGTTATTCAACACAGTATTAATATTCCTAATTCTGCCTGATTTTTTGTTAAAAAGGAACTTTTTGTTTTTGGAACAGTAAAGCTACTCTTGTGGGGTTTTACCCCAATGTAGAAAAATGCCATGTACAGAGATTAAATGAGTGTTATCCATTCCCAGCCACAGAATAGAGAAATGGTATCTTTTATGGACTTCAGAAGTTTGCATCTGAGACCTAGCTTTTCTCTGAAGCAGGAAAAAGAAACTAAGAAACATTTTAAAACTCTGAGTTAACAGCCCTTGCTCACTAGTAAGTTTACAGAGCTACAGGAAACAAACTGAAACTTCTTCTTCAAATAGACTTTTAAATGCAAATTTTAAATTGTAAATTACCTTATAATTTGGAAATCAGTGCCATTCCAACAGGTGGGAAGAATTTAGGCATCACTGGAATGCTGAAGAAGAAATTTTCCAGACATGCTCCTGTCAGGTAGATTAATATTTCACCTGAAGCCTTCACAGTGCTTCTTTTGCTTTCTGCAAACCCTGTAGTATCAGTGATTATGCTGAGATAGCTTAACCTGAGATGTCAGGAGCTGATCTGCGGATGTGAAAAATCTCTGGCAAGGAAAAACAGCCCCTTTATCAAAGCAGCCCATGTATCTTGCCTGGAAAAGAGTTTTATGAAGAGAAATTAAATAATTTATCTTGAAAATAGATCTTGATATCTATCTCAGCTATCACGGAAAACTTAGATGTTGTCAGAGAGGTAACAAACTCTGGGATGCTGTAGTGTTCACTGCTTCACAGGAGTTTGCTCAGGAGGCATACCAGAAAGAGTAAAATTTGTTCAAACTTGATAGAAATTTAAACTTATAAGGGGAAAAGAACAATAGCCATTGTGTGCCCTGTACAAGTTCATAGAAGAAGCAGGAGGAGAACAATTATACTATAATGAGATGTTCACTATTTTTTTCTGTATCTTACGCATTTACCACATCCTCAAGAGTTATCTGTTTTTTCATAAGGCCAAGATTCAACACCATATTGGGATATCCCTTATATTTCATTTCACTTATTGGCATATCCGATATCTATAATGGTGCCACGTTAAGAGACTCATATGGTTGTACTTACCAATGATGCTTCTGGACAGCCTTCTTGGACTGAGAAAATCACATCTTTACATCTTATAAAGAATTCTGTATAATCATAGTGAGCAAACAATGGATGTAGAAACTAAATGATTGTAATAATAGTCCATGCTCTTCCTGCAGTGTACTACTGCCACGTATTTGAGATGGTGGAATGGTCTTTTCCCCCAGGAAGATGTATTTGACATTGTCTTTCAAAAATAAAATCTAAACTGTAATAAATATGTTATATTGAACTAAATTAAGTTTGCCAGCAGTGTCAATCCCTTAGTTTTCAAAAAAACTGAACAATTTTCTTTTCCTTTTTTTTCCATTTTCTATTTATGATATATATTCTTTGCTGGACAAAGGCTTTTAGATATAGAAGCTACAATACTGTTAATCTCTTACATATGGCTGGGAGAAAAAAATGTTCAGAGGATTATCACGATAGGCACTAGCTTTAAATTCACCAGGAGTGAACTCCTGGTATAAGGTAGTTGTTTCTCACCTTTCATGAATAGCAGGTTTCTAAAAACTATGTTAAAGGGAACAGGTAAGTAAAAAATATCTGAGGCCTTATAAAAAATTTTCAATAGTCTCAGCAATCACCCTTCAAACTCTGTAGTAAAATTTTGCTAATTATTCACTGAAATATGTTCATAGAACATATTCACCTTAAGAGTCATATTTCAAAAGAAAAATTAATTTCTTAAGATAAAGTATAATAAATATAAAATAACATAGGCAAGGAAAAATGAAAACCCTGGATTTAAAGTCATACATTGGCCAAAAATGATACTAGAAATTTCCATAACAGTTTATTTTTTCAAAGAAAATTATTTTCAGACTTTGTTTATTGATTTCCACAGACAAAAGGTGTCAAAAAACTTAGATAGAAGGATACCAGATTGGCGTCTGGGGAGGAGGAAGTATCAGAGCCTTCTGAATTGCTGCCCAAAAAAATTGCTAAAAGATGTCAAGTTGGTCCCAAAACCAAAAACACAGGCTTTCAGCTGCTGCTCCACAGGTTTTACATGTGCCATATTGGCCACGAAACAAAACACGGTTTCTCAGCTGTTCCAATTCTTCATACTGAGCACATAAAAATGAAGTGTAAATAATATTTTTATTTTTCAGAATTAGCAGAGCTGAATCTGTGCAAATGAAAAAAAAAAGCCCTTGGGTCTGAAAGTGCAAAGACTTGGAAGAAAGCGAGAATGTTGGTAGGAGGAGCCTTATGGATGCTTATGTTGCATTGTAGACTGTGTATGGGAAAGATTATTTAAAAACTTTGCTCAGTGGATGCTTCTGCTGTACTTAGGAACTCAGACAGTTGATGGAACCAGAGAGTTCAGAAAGATTCAGAAGAGGAGAGTGAGGGCACTCAAGCAGAAAAATGCTCCAAATTGAAATAAGCAGTGCAACTGTGAGAATGAGGGGGACATATTCAGAAGAGATGCAAATTTAGAAGAAAACTTAAATAAAACATGAAAAGAGACTCTAGACTTCAGAGAATTGCCTAACCGAGTCTCTGGGAAGAACCATTTTTCCCTGTGTAATCTCAGCCTGTGTTTTCATGGACACTTGTGTGGTCCTAATGGAGTGTACTTTCCAAAAGACCAGGTCTGTCATTTCCTTCTCCATCTCAGAAGTTTTCTTACCTTCTTCCCAGCTCCAGGAATCATAACCCTCTGTCCTTCTTTGTATTGGCCAAGATAATTTTTAAACTCTTACATAAACAGTTCTATTTCACAGTCCAATAGAAAATTATTCATCTTTTCCTGGGGATTTTTCGGTTTTTATAAGTTGGTGAATTCTCTCAGCTGAGAATTGGAACCAAATGGGAGTGTGTGGCCAGGACCTGGTAGAAGAGGAAAAGGGAAGACAGAAGCCTGAATTCCTTATTTCACAGAACAAGCTGTTGCATCAGTGTTGTAATTCTTGAAGCTGAAGCCTCAGTACTTATTAGCGACACTGACAGAAAAGGGCAATTTCAAATTAATGCTTACTTTCCTAGAGCAAACACTGACAGTAGGTCCATGCTCTGGCTTGGAGTCTACTTCATATACTTTTCACCTAGAGGATCAGCTATGTTAACTTGCCTTTCCAGTGATTAGAGATATCTTTGAGCTATTAACTTGTGCTTTGTTTACTTACAGACTGATCCTCAAGATCATCAAATACAGAGTTTAATAATAAATGCTGGAATGTATATTTAAAGTCTGATCTGTGCTAAACATCTGCAAGAAACCAACATTTTATAGAAAAAAATATCATTATGAAAAGGCTATGTTGTATATGTTAACCTGTATATTGTTCAAAGGCATTAATATATAAAATAAAAATGTTCTTGAAGGATGTTGATATTGATAGCTATTAACAGAAACCATAATAAAAACACATTTTGATTACCATGGTCCAAGGGAAATGTATTGAAATTGTCATGTTTTCCTAGAGAATAAGAATGCATGTACATTATGGATATGGGAAGTCCAAAGTTTGACTATTTCCAAATGTACCATGTAATATTATCCCTCTTGACAAACCTTGCCTAAATATTCTGGCCTTCCAAAAATCTAGCCAGTTGGTGGTGGAGTGCAGTAAAAATTTTGCATTTGGTGCAAATGCACCTTGGTGTCTCTTTGGCTTGACATGTGTGGACTTTGGCATTACGTGGTGAACTTCCCTCTGCTTTTTAGTTGGGTTATTTGTTTTAAGGGAAAGAACATTGAGACCTTCCAGATAACTAGCAAAATTGAGAATACCTTTGCTGGGCAAGGAAAGACTGGAATGAAAGACACCTCATCAGATTAGGATGAATTTTAGTGTATTAGTCTGCTGTGTTTGAGACTCAAGGTGTTCTTCCCAACCTCCATTTTAAGTCCAGCATAAAGTAAAGGAATAACAGCTAAAGCCTTGGGGAATAGTAAGCTGTAGAGGAGAGATTAATTGGTGTCAAGTAGGGACTAGTGAAGGATCAGCTGATGCTGGAAGAATTAGGCTGCAGGAAACATTTTATAGTTGTCTTTCACACTGAAAGCATGGTATTGTTGTTCAACAGTCTAGTGCCTTTCCTTCTGTCAGCCTCAGTGAAGCTTTTAGCTTGGGAAGAAAGTGGATAATTAGCATTCCATTTGGACGCCTGCAGACCAGCAGTCTAGAATATTAAATAGCTTTGCAAAACAGGAATGGTCTGAACTTACTCATATTTCTTTATCTAAGGTCTTTGAAATGCAGGTTTATATATGTCCTAAAAAAAAAAAAAAAAAAAAAAAAAAAAAGCTTTGCTCATAACTTCACATCTGCTTTTGACATTTGAAACTAATCCCCTTGATATTTGACAACAAATTCCTAAACTGGAGGTGTAGAGGAAAGAGATGATAAAAGTGCCTTTGCACATGTTATAACAAGTATCCCATGTCACTCAGATCTCTGAACACGGTGCTGAGGGTATGGAAATGCAGGATATCAGTAATTGTGGTGGCTTAACCGTAGTAGGTAGATCAGCCCCACACAGATGCTCAATCACTCTTTCCCCGGTGGGATGGCAGAGAGAATCTGAAGGGTAAAAGTGAGAAAACCCATGGGTAGAGATAAAGACAGCTATAGGTAGAGCAAAACCAGCACACTGGAGCAAAGCAAAGCAAGTTCATTCAGTACTTTCTACAGGCAGGCAGGGGTCCAGCCATCCCCAGGAAAACAGAGAGCCTTCATGTTTCACAGTGACTTGGAAGATAAATATTATCCCTCTGAACTTGCCTCCCTTCCCCCTTCTTCCCCCACATGCTGAGCTTGACACCACATGTTATGGAATATCCAGTGGGTCAGTTGGGGTCACTGTCCTGGCTGTGTCCCATCCCAACTCCTTGGGCACCCCCAGCCTCCTCGCTGCTGGGGTGGGGTGAGGAGCAGAAAGGGCATTGATGCTGTGTGAGCATGATAACCCCTGTGTTATCAACATTCTTAATGACAAATCCAAAACATAACCCCACACCATCTACTAAGAAGAAACTTAACTGAGAAAAAAAAAGTACAGTAATGCAGAAGACCAAACTTGTGTTGACAATAGTACATACTCTTGTCTGTTTCTGCTTTATCAATGGCCACAATGCTCCCTTTAGAGGATTCACCATTCTAGTTAAAGACGTTTTTCCTAGCTATTTTCTTGCCCCGTCCTGAGGGCATATGAGGTCTAGGCATTTTTTTATTAATTCTTGTGGCATTCTGGTATCTCTTGCATCAAAGCTGTTATTTCTCCACCAAGCAGTGAATTAGACTGTCCATAAAGGAATGTATAGCCTTTCTTGAAAGCATAAAGGTCAGGAAATAAGGCAAATGGCTGCTTAGAGTGCTTAGTTTGAGGTGCTTGTCAGAATAATATTGTAGAAACTGTTGACAGAGGTTTCTTTATACCTGTTCTACAAAAATACATCATAAGTGGGGAATAGAATAAAAAAAGATGTGGAAACTAGAATGATTTGCTTTTCTTCCCAAGGTGTGTGCAAGTGTGGGAAGTGTGGTGGCAACGTGGACAGCTGTTTGGGGGCAGGTGAACACTGATGAGCAGCACACCGACTGTCACTGTGGCACTCCTCTCTGACCATCCAGACTGTGGAGGGATCAGTTGCAGCAGGACCAGATGGGTGGTCAAGTTCCCTCTGGCAGGTTGGCTTAGTACAGACATTACTTGGATCTGCATACCCAGTCTTCTCTCCTGTGAAGCACTGAAAATGATGATCTTTATTCCCTTCCTTTCTATAGCCTTGCACAGCTGTAATTTTCTCTCCTGGTCATGATTTCCTCCATGTCTTGAAGCCTGTGAAGATAATTCCACCACCCCTGGGCAGCCTCCCCCGGGCTCCTTCCACCTTGCTCACAGGCCAGGAGCCTACTCTGTCCACCAGCCCCTGGCTCAGCAGTGACACAGCAGGGCTGGTCTCCAGCTACTCAAGGCCCAGTCCCGCCTGGACACAGGTCCTTTGAGCCTGGTCTATCCACAAGCCCATGTCCTAGTCTGTCTCCAGCCCTGGATGGGGGTGTCCAATGCCCTGGGCTGGAGCTGAGCAAGGGAGAGGATGAAACACGATGAAGCATATCCTCCTTGGAGCCATGTCCAGGCACAAGAGGCAAAAGAAGGCTGGTAAGAGCCAACACAAATTTACAAATCGTGCCTGACCAGTTCAATTGGCTTCTCTAAAGAGACAGATGGCTCTGTGGGTGAGGGGAGACCAACAGGGATTTTTCCATGGCTAAGAGGGTGAGATACAATCAGGGTGTTTGGACTGTGAGTGCACAGAACACTACCTGAACGGCCAGCCTCAAATGCCTGTTCAGTGCCGTGAAGCCCAAGGGACATCCAGTTTCCTCAGGGCTCAATGCTGAGACTGGTCAGTATGCTTTAACATTCTCGCTGGTGAACTGGGTGATGGAATCAAGTGCACCCTCAGCAAGATCGGGGGTGTGGGAGGAGTAGTTGATATTCTGCTAAGTAGTGCTGCAGTTGAGAGGAACCTCAGAAGCTGGAGAAATGAGATGACATGAACTTCATAAAGTTCAACCAAGGTAACTGCAAAATCCTGCTTCTGGGATGGAGCAGCCCCATGCAACAGTGCAGGCTGGAACCAGCTGACAGGGAAGTTCCTTTGAAGGAAAGGACCTGAGAGAGCCCTTTATTCAATGTTTGTGAAAGGGTTTCTGGAGTACTGTGACAAGTGTTTGCCATTGAAGTAGACAAAAACTTCAGCGGTCTTCAGTGTAGGTGTTTATGTCAAAGCCAGTCAACCTATACTCCCTGTATAGAAAAATAAATGAAAAAAAGTATTTTTTAAAATGTGATTCAGTTGAACCATTAGGGATATCTAATTGAAGAGGAACTAAACAGTGTTATAAGAAGTGCCCATCTTTCTCCACTCATAAGGAGTCAAGACAATCGTAGGCATCTGGAACACACGAAAGGGTGTTATCAAATGCTTCATGACAGAAAACAACTTCTCTGTGCGTATGATATTGGCTTGGCTGGAATTTGAATGGTCTGAGCTACAGCCTTTATGAAAGGGCTAGTAACTGCCTTCTCCACCCCATCAGGAACCACAGTATTCCCAATCCAACCCCGCTGCCTTTGCTCTCAAACTCACAGAGATTACCAGATTTGGATGACTCTTAAAATATTCCTCTAAAGTCTAAAGTGGACTTTAGAACTTACCACAAATATCCTGCACCTGATTTTTAAGATTAACTTTGAAATTCTCCTACTTTCTTCCACTCTTAGAGAAGGACAGGTGCTAATGCCAGAGGGAAAGGGTGGAGTGCTTTTATTGTTTGGAAATGGACAGAATTTTTAGATGAGTAGAAAGGAATTGCATATTACAATAATTTTTTTTACAAAAATACTCTCACAGGTGTTTACTATCATGGACCTGCCTTCTCCACTCTTCTTTTGTGTGTGTGTGTGTATATATATATATATATATATATATATGGAAATAAATA
This sequence comes from Hirundo rustica, assembly GCF_015227805.2. Lineage (NCBI taxonomy): Eukaryota > Metazoa > Chordata > Aves > Passeriformes > Hirundinidae > Hirundo > Hirundo rustica. The sequence continues at coordinate 104,815,851 of NC_053452.1, forward strand.
AAGGTTAATAACTTATAATTAGAGAAGCTGGAAGCTAGGGGGTCTGTCTTATTCCAGGTTTGCAAGCAGATTTTATGATGTCTGGATAAGTGGAGAATGTATATTCACCTTTCCTTTTTCCTGCTTCAGCATCCATGTTCAAAGAGGAACATCCTGACTTTTTTCCTAAGTGAAGTATGAAAACACTACACAGATCTTTTTGAAGGAGGCTAGAAACAGGTTTTTTATCATTCAGAGCTCCCAAAAGGATCATTTGATCATAGTCTTCCTGTTCAGAGAGGAAATAGCTGAGTCTGTGACTCAAATGGACTCTGATTTCCAATAATTTTCCAGTGGTAAACTATGATTCAGTTTCCATTTATAAAGTGAAATGAGTGCCTAAATAATCAACAGTAAAAAGCCAGAGTAGGAAATGAACCATCCTTCAAAACAATTCCTCTCTGTTTAGTTTGGACTTCATTCCATTGTTAAAGGATTTCCTTATGGGCAAGGTGTTAGAGAGTGGCAAGTTGAAGCCATTCTAGGCACAATATTTCATTTGATATACTGTGTGTAAATACAAGATAACTATCTGTATAATTTTAAAATCATCTGCTAGAGATACCAGTTCTTCCAGTGCTTTAGAGGAGAATTAGCTACAGGGACAGAGGAAAGCCATTGCTAATGAAGATTATTTATCTCTTAAATTACTCTAATTCTCAGTAAGTGCAAAAGCAGCCTGGCTTATTCAGCCCTGTTTAGCTGAGGGAAAATTGGGAACTTATTGCTTAGTGTATGATAGAAGCTCAGCAAATATTATTATCTACTGATTGTCAGCTACAAACAAAGATAAGACTTAGCAAAATGATACGAATGCTGGAAGCTCTGTGTCTGAAGGATACTCAGCACTTCAGGCAGTTCAGGTAGAATGGAAACGAATCCTTTGGGGTTAGACAGCCAGTCACATTTGGGGGCGGGGGAGGTTGCAAGAAAAAGCTGGTTCCTCATGTTCCCAAGGAGTCACCTTGCTACCTCTTCTCAGCAATCTGTATGTACAAAAGATAGTTGTTGACTGCTGAGCAAAATGGATCATAGAAAACTTGTCATTGTACCCAGTGGGTTCACTTCCCTGTGACCCCACTCTCCCACTCAGTCTTATTTATGCTTCAACACAAATCAGAGGTGAGTGCAAAGCAAAAGCGATGATCTGGAAACCTCCAAATATAGATTTTGAGCTGGAAGACAAATTGAAATTTATGAGCTAGCTCATATTTCTTTAAAATTTTAACAACAACTTCTACCTACTCCGTGGTTGCTGAAGTGCCCTTTATGTCAAGTGTTGCCAAATTAATATTTAAGATTCAGAAAATAATGTATTTGCCCCCCCCCAAATCATTTAAGGTTGATTTTGTTTGCATAAGGTCTTTTTTGCTTTTGATTTTGTTGGATTTTATTTTTGTATATATATTTTAATTAATACTGCATTTTCCCTCTCTTTGTTTGTTCTCTGAGTAATACGTACTGCTTATTTCATAATTTCCAGCCAATTCGTACTCTGAAGTCTCTAAATCATTCTTTTAAATAAAAGTTTCAATTCTTTAACTTTCTTTTGATTTTAACAACAGAGGTTTTAAGGAAAATAACAAATATTCTGACAGTTTGGGAAGTCTAAACTGGAAATTGAGTTTTGACATTCAGCCTCATTTTTCCGTATTTGTTCCACAAACTTATTTGTAAAGCCAATATTACTTTACATATGAACCTAGAGGAAAGACAAACCGAGTGTTTTATAATGCAGGCCATAGATAAAATACAAATATATACAAAGAATCCTTTCCAGTCACATTGAAAATTGACTTCTAGGATATCCTGTCTTTTAAAATATCTATCCTATATTTTATTTTTTGAAAGAATATTAGCTAATTATGATATCTTCAGGAGTATCAGCAGAAAAAGTGTCTTTCACACATATGAATGGACTATGCTGTGTCAAATGAATTTTTGCCCAGGTGCACAGAATGTTTCAGACAATTACTAAACTTCTTCCCAATCTAGTTTGCTTTGGATTCAGTGTTAATGATCCACACAGTAAATAGTGATGTTCAGAGTGTTCGTTAAGTTCCATTGTCTGTTTCTCCTCTAGACAGTTATTTACCTTCATTTACAATAAGCAATTTTCCACCAAGAAGAGCTCTCTTAATTTGATTGGCCGTGTCAGGCTACTTTTCTGTGATATTTCTTTTTTGGCAACAGTTTTTCCAGCTTGTTCTTTAACTGTCATTTGCCTTCTCCTGTATTTTAAATCTATCATGCTTCATGACAGACAGACTTGTAATTTGGACTCTAATCATTTCTGATTCTCATGTTTTGACAGACACAGACTTGTCTTTCTGCACCTCCTTCCACACTTTCTCTCTTTATTCTACATTTGCTTGTGGCACACAATACTCTCTGTTTAACCCTTTCTTTTTCCATCTTCCACATTACACAGCACATATACTATAAGCAAATATGCTTTAAATTATGGATATGTTAGAGAGACTTCCAGAAAGTACTCTATTGAACTAAAAATTATGGTGTTTGAAACTATGTACAGACATATTTATTTCATTCTCCAAGGTTCCACCTGACTCAGTTTGGAAGGGCACTAAGTAAAATTGATTCAGTTAACTAAACCCCCTTAAGATCAAAACATCCTTACCTTGAGAACAGAAGAATTTAAGTTAGAATTCAGTTGTTTAGTTCCACCTACAAATAGCAAGACCACACTTTGCTGCACTGGGCTATGAGGCTGTCTGCTGGGAAAGTGAAGTTCACTTCTCACTAAGAAACCACATGAGGACTGTTGTTCCTGCTTCCAGGAAAAATCCTATGCTGTAGAATCAGTTGTGCTGCTTTCAAAGGTGAGAAGATGCTTCTTCTTGAATTCAAAGGCACTGTGATCTGCTCAAAGTCATGACTGTGTGACATAACTGTGACTGTGTGGAAATCATCCCACGGGCAGCTTGTCCCTGGAATGGTGCCTGCCTATCACATCTATCCAAGGCAGAGGTGAAGATTTCCTGAGCATCCTTCTTATCAAGACAATCCACATAGAGGGATTTCTAAAATGAGACACATATAATTTACTTGGGTCTTCAGCATTTTCTGCACCTTTTTGTGTTTCAATATATATTTTAAATGTGCATATGCATGAGCACGTACACACAGACATACAACTGCCCTGAGACAAGATAGTGGGAAAAATGTTGCTAAATATCTTCATTATGGAGCTGGATGATGGGACAGAGCTTATCATTTGTAGATGATATAAAACTTGGAGGAATGCTTGATATATCCAAAAAGACAAGCTGACATCAGGCAGCATTGTCAGGCTTGGGAAACATGCTGACAGGAAACTCAATGAGTTCAACAAAGGGAAATGCAAAGCACTCCGTGCATCAAGTTAGACTAGGGGCTGTCTAGATGGAAAGCAGGTTTGCAAAGAATGACCTTGAGGTTCTGGTGGACAAGAAGATGTGTGAGCCAATTATGGGCTCTTGCAGCACTCTGGGCTGCCAACAGCACTGTGAACAGCATGAGGAGAGCAAGTCAAGGCAGATAATCTTTCCCCTCTGCTCAACACTGGTGAGACACATCTGGGCTCTTGCAGTTCTGGGCCCCTGATGACAAAAGACACCCGTTGGAGACAGCATTGCAGAAACACAAAGATGATGAAGGGATGGAGCCTCAGTCATATGAGGAGATGGTGTTGGGACTGTTCAGCCTGGAGAACACAGTGCTCAGGGGGATCTTATCACTGTGTATAAAATGCCTGATGGGAAGGTATAAAGACTGGAGACAGATTTCAAGGCTGATTTAATATACAAAACTCTCTTTAGACTCTTTTTCTGATAAGTGGTCAGATACTGCAACAGACTGCTCAGCGAGGTAGTGCAGTCTCCATCTGGGAAATTAAAGAACCAACTGTACACAGCCGTGGGTACCTTGCAAATGGCTTTGAGCATGGACACTGGACAAGGCAACCTTCACAAGTCCCTTCTGACCTCAACTATTCTGTGATTCTGACTTGTATTTCTGTCCCACTTTACCACATCTATGTTAAAGACTGATTTTACAAACACAATCAGACAATCTCTGCAAGGCTTCTTCACATATGTACACATATAGTGATGCTTTTGCAGCATAAGGGTTTGACATTGGAGTTACAGAAACCTTTATTGGTTTCTGGTAAATCTGAAATGGTGTGAAGATGTTCTCTTGCCCCTGAAAACTTGAAAGAAAATATTCTGGAGGGGCACTGTCTAAGCTGGAAAGACTGACTGAAATTGTTCCCTTTTGTCTCAAGGATCATCATCTTTTTGCACTATAATTTTGAAGTTGAGTTTAGCAATCAGCACTGTAGAGTAGTTGGTGTGAAAGGAAGACAAGGTTGAGCACAAATAATATTGGAGTGAAAAAAGAACAAAATTATTGAGCTGATACACTCTTTTCAGAAGAAAAGTGAACAGGAAGCAATAATTTCATTATCTCTTCATGAGGCACATTAAACAAAACTGAAAAATACAGTACATCAGAACTACAGTGGCCTGTTTGGCATGGAATTTCAAGGAAAAAGAGATGACAGCAGAAGATACAGCAGGGAATGTGCAATTTGCCAAAACATTTTGAAGATGGAAAAAAAGGAGAAGTACTGGGTTGTCACTGCTTTCATGGGAGACAAATTCTTATCCTTAATCACCTTCAGGGTCTATAGATGGTGTTATCCATTTCAAGGTTATCTTTCTATATTGTTCATTGGTAGCAGCAAGCCAAATGTTAGCAAGAAGAGGAGCATTTTTAACTTTCTATTTCAGTAAATGCTTTTATGACTGTATAAACCAAACATTGGGCACCCGTCTCTGATGACAATGCATGTTTGCACACCCAGAGCCACCATCCTTAGACATTTTGCAGATAAAATCTAAAGCAATAAAAGAATATTTTCTCAATATTATGGTGGAACTGTTGGACACAGGAATAACACCCAACACCCAGGTCTGGATGGACATCTTGTCTGCCTCCTGGCCCTGAAGAATTCAAAGCAATTCAGTTGAAGGTGACACATGGAATATTTCGCCCTGAGCCACCAAAGCCCAGGTTGTAACATGACATATAAAGATGTCACTAGAGTATCTCCAATATTTTTGTCTCTGTGAACAAGGTTCTCTTTTTGAAAAATAAGCTTTTTCTTTTTTCAATTTCCTTTTTTATTAGCTGTTAGAAATTTAGGGATAGGCAGGGAGTTGGGAGCATGACCCAGGAATACTGTGTTTACCTATTTTTAAGCTACAGGTCCTCTGTAAAAAGATCTGCAGGTTATCAACAAGGCCAGTTATTTAGCAGAGAGTATAATGAGAGGAAACTTGCCATAACATTCCTTTTCTTTCTGTAGCTAGTCTGTTTTTTACAAGAACTTCAGAAGATCTAGATGGGGATTATGAGCAGTGAGTTTCTTTTTTTCTTAGTAACTCATGGATCTGCAGAGCAGAAGTTGAAAAATTGCTCAACCTCTGAACTCTGATTCTTCACTGTCTCTACCCTGATTTGGTTATTTTGTCTGTGGGCATGGGGGTTTCTTATTTCCAAGGCAGAATATGAGATGGAAGCAGGTTGCTTGGTTGTCAGCAAAACTATTACAGGCTTAAAAAATATGGTGACCATGTTTAACCAAGCACAATTCTGATAGAAATGGAACAGGTAATTTCTCAGGCTTTCCTTTTGTTTGGTAGGATACTGGGTTTGTATGAAAATTTTGTGTGTGTGTACATCACAAATATTACATACAAGCACTTTGAGGCTAATTGTCCCTGACAGTCTAACATAATGCCTCCAGAATAACCCAATTAAATCTCTGTCTGGGAAAGTCAGGCAAATATTTGATTCCTTGGTCTCAGTACAAAAAACAGGAACTCAAAGGACATAATCCTCACAGCGCTGCCTCCAACTATGATAGTCTTCATACAGCTTGGGGTACATAGCATTGGCTGAAGAAAGATTTTGGAGAAATCTCTCCAAGGCAAGGGTGACACTGCACGAATGCCTCAGTCAAAGAAGTAGCAGCTATGTGTATTTTTTTCAATTCTGTAAAAAGCTAGATTAACAATAAATTATTTTCTGCTTTCATACAGCTCATGATACATTAAATAATACAAGTACTTAGTTTTGTTCTTCTTTGTTTTGTGATTTGGTTTAAAATAAATGTGATTTTAGATAAAAACTTCGTGTTTTCTTTCTACCTGTAAGGAAATGTAAAAATAGATGCCATAAAATTACTATAATTAAATAATGAGCAATTTGAAAAGTAAGGGACAGTAAGAAGAATAGTTCCTGGCATTTTCTTGAGAAAAAACAGCATTTTATCTTGGCCTTTTGGATCTTCAGAGATTCTTTTTTAACTGCTCTTTTTTTTTTTTTCTTTTTTTTTTTTTTTTTCTTTTTTCTTCTTTTTTCCCCTCAGTGCAACACTCTGAAACCAGCTGCCAAGCATACATGATGTATAAAATCTATTCTGGGGAATGTGTTATTGTAGTTACTCGCTTTACTGGTCATTCTTTTTTTAGTGTTTTGCATGCTGTATTTTAAACAACATCTGCCTTACCCAAGAACATAATTCGGAAACCATGTAACAACCTTTGTAGCAGTTGGCCACATTCCCGGTTTGAGTTCCTCAAAAGCCTTGGCTATGGGCCGCAGATGAAAGGAAAGCAAAAGAAACAAGATGGTTTGAAAAGTGGTCAACCCTCAGTTGTGGCAGCGTAACAAAGGCACTCCTCCAGATCTCTTCCCTCTCTGTATTCCCTTTAATATCTCACGGCTTATGTGACTAACCATTTTTTTTTTTTTTTTTTCCCCATGATACTCCTTGATGAAGCAAGTGCTAATCCTAGAAATAGACTATATTTTCATTTTTTAAGATTTATTTTCAAAGTGGCAATTGGTAGCACCATGGAAAGCCCTTTGAAATAGCTGGACTGATATCCACAGTTTAGCTGGCACACTTGGTCTTCTCAACATCTTTTGCAAAAGAACCTGGAGGTGCTGGTCAACAGCAGCTGAACATGAGCCAGGAGTGTCCAGGTGGCCAAGAGGGCCAATGGCATCCTGGCTTATATCAGCAAGAGTGTGGCCAGAAGGACTAAGACAGTGATTTTTTCCCCATGTACTTGGCTAATTTGCTACTAATTAGCCTAAAATAGGTTAGGATTATATTAAGTAGTTTAGAGGTCCAATGTGTGAATTGTGCCTCAGTGTTGCTTAGTTCAGCTAAGATAAACATGTGGATACATGCTGAACTTTAGACACACAGTCTTAAAATGGGACACACATATTTGAAATTAAACATATGGTTAAGTGTTTAACTAGATCAGCATCTGAGTACTTTGAGACTATTGGATACCTCTTCTTTCCATCTGGTTTAAAGCTTTTATTGATGATCTAAAGGGAAGTATGGACTAAATGAAACACAATCTTTCATCAAACTTTTTCTGCAAAAATATCTTAAAAGAACCTAGACAACAATGCAAATATGTGCTCTGAACAACTGATACAAAAGAATACCCAGTCTACACATTTCATTTGCTATTGAATAATACTGTACTTACACTGCATTTTTTCCCCATTTCCCTTCAACTCTTCCTGTTGTATTAAGTAATATTCTTGGCACTAACAGCCCAGATAAAGGATGTTGTTTCTGATGTGTAATTGGAGTAGTGTAACTCATCATTTAGCACTTCATTTCCATTTCCATTCACACTTCATGGTGTATTATCAGCTACAACAGAACACGTCTGTAAACCAAATTTAGATAATGTTCTATAACAAAGGCTTTCTGTTTATTTCCACTGTAGATTTTTACCCTATAGATTCTTCCGTTCAACATATTTACCCAAATTCCAAAGAGACTTCCAGATACATGGAATGTTTGACAGTTTTAATGTGGGTACTTTATTTCCTGTGTAATTTATTGGCTGATGTTTTCAGAGTACTTTAGAGATGCTAATTGATTTGATTTTATATCAAATAGATACAGGTAAGTCAGAGAGAAATTCTCTCTAGTTCTAGTGAGACACAAAGAATGAGAAACTGCAAATAGACCTGAGGTCAATCCCAGGTGTTTAGGTATTGCTGATCCATCAATGCACATCTTAAAGCCTTAAAATCCTTAAAAGACAGTCAGTCAGCATTCTAGGTATCTCTGAATGATTCCTTAGAGTTAACCTTTTCTATCAGTTAGCCTTTGAAGAGGTTTCCCAGAGAAAGTATGATGTTGGGTCCTCTAGTGACTAAAAAGTCTTTCTTTTTCAGCCTAAAAAGGGGAGTATCTTTTTATAAAAAGACATAAAAACATGCTGTTTTCTTTCAGTGTTCACCAGGATTTTTGCAGCTGTAAACGTTCCCCCTACTTGTTGTCCCAGTTTTTAAAAAGGTCAAAAATTAGGACCTTGGAAACTATAGGCCTGTCAATCTTCATTTTCTCCCGGGTAAAATTACAGTAAAGATTATACTGGAAGGTATAGAAAAACACCTGAAAGACAACACAGTCTTTGGTCACAGCCAGCTTAGCTTTATGGGAGGAAAGTCCTGCATATCAAACCTGATTTCCCTTTATGACAAGGTAACCCATCCAGATGATCAAGGGAAGAAGTCTTTTTAGATTTCAGCAAATCTTTCAGTATTGTCTCCCACAGGATCCTTCTAGACAAAATGTCCAGCCCACAGCTGGATAAACACAGCATGGGATGGGTGCGAAACAAGCTCATGGGTCGGGCACAAAGGGTTTCAGTGAACGGGGTGACATCAGACTGGTCACCTGTCACTAATGGGGTCCATACTTGGCCCAGTGCTCTTCAACATCTTCATAAATGACATGGATGCAGGGCCAGAAGAGACACTAAACAAGTTTACAGATGATACAAAACTGGGAGGAGCTGTTGATTCTGTCAAAGCCAGGGGTGCCCTGCAGAGAGGCCTTGACAAATAAGAGGATTGGACAATCACCAACCACATGAAGGTCAACAAAGGAAAATACCAGATACTGCATTGGGGATGGGGCAACCCTGAATGAACAGACAGACCGGGGCATGAGAGGCTGGAGAGCAGTGCTACGTAAAGGCATTTGTGGGTCCTGGCTGATGGCAAGTTGAACATGAGCCAGCAGTGCCCTGGCAGCCAGGAGGGCCAACACTGTCCTGGGGACATCAAGGCACAGCACGGCCAGCGGGGCAAGGGAGGGGATTGTCCTGCTCTGATCTGCTCTGGGGCGGCCTCACCTCGAGTGCTGGGGGCAGATTTGGGTGTCACAGTGTAAGAAGGACATTAAACTATTACATGTGTCCAGAGGAGGGTGACAAAGATGGTGAAAGGCCTTGAGGGGAAGCCGTGTGAGGAGTGACTGAGGTCACTTGTTCTGGTCAGCCTGGAGGAGACTGAGGGGAGACCTCACTGCAGTTACAACTTCCTCGGGAGGAGAAGAGGAAGGGCAGACACTGATCCCTGCTCTGTGGTGACAGTGACAGGACCTGAGGGAATGGCCTGAAGTTTGTCAGGGGAGGTTTAGGTTGAGTATTAGGAAAAGGTTCTTCACCCAGAGGGTGTTTGGGAACTGGACCAGGCTCCCCAGGGAAGTGGTCACAGCACCAGCCTGACAGAGCTCAAAAAGCATTTGGAAAATGCTCTAAGGAACATGATGTGATTCCTGGGCACACCTGCACAGGACCAGGAGCTGGACTTTGGTGATCATAGTGGGCAACTTCTAACTCAGAATATTCTCTGATACTTTTAACAAAAGGGATTCCTGGCACAGGGAATCAAAAAATGACCAGGACATTGCACTTCTCATGAGGGTACTTTTGAGTGTTTTTTGTTGTTGTTGTTGTTGTTGGTCATGGTTGGTTGGATTATTTTGTTTTGTTTGTTTCATTTCAATTTCATTTTTAGGTTCTTCTTTTAAATATATATTCTTAAATGTCTACTCTTTTTTAACCATGTCTATAATTATAAACATAAAAGCAGGAAAAAATATTATTTCTCAGGTGGTAAGAAGTGATGGCATTTAGATCCAGAAAAGAAAGATAAATTATTTCAACTTAATTGCAATAAATTTATTTCTTCAATATTTTAAAAATGACTTTTTTTTCTAGTTTATGTTTAAATAGTTCACAGCCCTGTTTTCTTTTTGTCACATTCCCTTTTCAAAAAGGATTGATTTACTCCATTTCAGGATATGAATTTTTAAAACATTAAGATAGTTTATAAAACAATAAATTATGTTTGTAGATAGAAAAAGAGTTGATATATTCTCATGAAAAATATTATTCCATTCATCCAACCTTGTTTAACCTCCTGTAGATGAAAGACTGCTAATGACTTCTTGTTGACAATAAATATGAAGTGCCAAATGAAGTAACAATGTACTTGTCTACATGAGACTGAGAACAAAGCTATTTAATATCTAGTAAAACTTTGTCTTTTGGTATTGAGAACATATTAGTTAAATTTTAAAAAGTGTTGTGATACAGTTTTTCTTCATTTTATTTTAAAAACCATGTTTGATAAGTAGTATTAACATGTTTTAAAACTGACAGTTCACTAGAGTGTTTACATTTTAATTCTTAGGGAATAAAACTGAAACCCAAAATAATAGGAGAGTGTGGTCTGTAGATTACTTGATCAGAAAGAAAATATATGGAAATATTGCATTCTGTAGCCACTATAAATAATCATTTCATGCTGTACTGAGATAAAGGATTGTGTGGAATTCTTACCAGAAACACAGTATATGCCAATTTCAACTGTCCTTAGCAGAAACCATTAATTCATTTGTAAATTCTGAAAATCATCTTGCTGCAGGACATTTAGGAATTCAAGCAGTCAGCCTCATCTTTTGTGGTGGTGACTTACTTAAGCTTGTTGTAGACTAGTAATGAAACAAATAAGCCTGTGCATTTGATTTTATTCCAGGGGTAAATTTTTTGAATACTTTCCAAATTTGACTGGAGAGTAGAGCATATATAGGAATGATTATATGCAAGAATGATTAGCATAAAAACTTTAGCTGAGAGCTTTCCCTTTTACTCAAATTTCTTCTAACTACAGTCCTGTTGTCTACTGGAAGTAAGCTTAGCTATTTATACGGCTTATATTTGTAGACCTATAGATCTGTACATTGTTAAATTATATTGAGATATTTGTATTAATATTTCTCATGGCAAAATAATTCAGCATGCTTTAAATAATGGGTAATCAAAACCCATTTTCTCTAGAGCAGTAAGGAATGTATAATATGCACTCTAAAATAAGAGAAATATGTAAACAAACAAATGAAGATCAAAGAGGAAAAGTAAAAACAACTGTGCAGATGAAAGTGTTATTTCAGATGCAAAGCTCTTACAAGTAGGATATAGCCCCTTGGCACAGAGTAACCAGAATGGCATTTGCTAGTTCCCCAAACATAACTGAGGGGTAAATACTGAATAGAATGCTAAATATCAGGAACACCCAAAGAGAGTAACACTTCCAGTGGACATGGAAAAAGGCAAACCCTGGATCAATTTTGAAAAAGGCTAATCTAGTAGCAAAGATTAATTTTCTGTAAAAGGATGAGATAACCCTGCAATGCTGTATCTTAAGATCACAGAATCACAGCATGTCTAGGTTGAAAGAGACCTTCAAGATCATTGAATCCAACCTGTGCCCTAACACCTCAACTAGATCATAGCATCGAGTGCCACATCCAATCTCTTTTTAAACACATCCAAGGATGGTGACTCTACCACCTCCCCAGGCAGACTATTCCAGTACCTTATCATTCTTTCCGTGAAAAACTTTTTCCTAATGTCCAACCTATATTTCCCTCGATGCAGCCTGAGACTGTGTCCTCTTGTTCTGTCAGTAGTTGCCTGAAGAAAGAGACCAGCCCCCAGCTGATACAGCCACTTTTCAGGGAGTTGTAGAGAGTGATAAGGTCACCCCTGAACCTCCTTTTCTCCAGGCTAAACAACTCCAGCTCCCTCAGTCGTTCCTCACAGGGTTTGTGTTCCAAGCCCCTCACCAGCCTCGTTGCCTCCTCTGGATGTGCTCAAGCATCTCAACGTCCTTCCTAAACTGAGGGGCCCAGAACTGGACACAGCACTCAAGGTGTGGCCTCACCAGTGCTGAGTACAGGGGAAGAATGACCTCCCTGCAGAGTAATTCAAGTACATGATACCACCTCTGCCTCTCATCACATGGCAGAAATATCACTTTATTTAGCAAAATTTTTAAAAATGAAGAAAATTTGAATCATATATCTCACATTGTCAGACATATGTTGTGGTGTGCAGATAATATCCAGGTCAAACATATTAATATGAATGTACCCTACCTTTGTGTGACCAGGTTTCTATCTGTGATCTGATATGGAAAACCTACATTTTGTCATGAAACTAAAATAGTTCCATGACAGAGAAAAAGACTCACCATAAACCAAGGAATGGGCTGTTGGCTGTATGAATTGTTGGAAGCGTGCTGTGCACCTTTTAGGTATGTGAAGAACAATCTGACTTCAGTTAATTTAAATCCATTCTTGAAAATAATTGTTGAAGTCCTCTTACCAGACAAGTTAACATAATAGATTATGTTCATCCTCATTTGAATGATTCTGTGGGAAACAAAAGCAGTTTTCATTTTTTGTTTCTTTTCTGAAAGGTACAGAACTATTTGACCAGTTTGACTACAGAATATAAGTTTGATTAATTATATACATACTCAGTCCTAAATTTTACACAGTAGCACTCACAACAAGTTGTTTCAAATTATAGTATCTGTTTAAATTTCAAGGCTGTAGCTTTGAATAATTATCTGTTGTAATAGATGGAGAGTAGATGAAATCTACCATATAAATGAAGGTAACTAAATTCCAGGAGGGTTGATTTTTCCCTGTCAATTTACCTGTTAGTTATTCCATCAGTATTGAGTGATTAATTAAACAGTGCATTTATTTTTCTGTTACAGTGTCTTAGAGTGGTCACTAAAAACTTTCAAGTGCTCTAAATGACTGCATGTATGTGCCAAAATATCTTTCCAGCAATTGCAATACATCAGGTATTTTTCATAGTGAATACAGAGGGATATAAATACTGTAGACTAAATGCATACAATTCAAAGACTGAGCTATATGTTATTAGAAAACTAAAACTCTTCTGGAGTTCTTCAACATGAAGAAGGCTAATCTGAGCTGAAATGTCAAAAATATAGAAATTTCATTATTGAACAGGAACTTAAAATGTATGGCACATAAAAACTGAAACTCAGGAAAACTTTTAAGATTTTCTGATCACTTCTATCTCTAGCACTTCCTTAGCAGACAGTGGCTTGGGCTCAGAATTAGCAGCTCTGAGTAGCTGGAAATCAGAATTCATAACCTAGATTTGAAGTGTAAAAACTTTCAAAAATATGGCATTAGCAAGAAAATACTCACTCTCACCAACAAAATTACTACACAATTCAGTTTATTAACAAGCTACTTAGATCGCAGTTTCTGCTCAACAGAATCAGTGACACTGCTAAAGATGATGTCCTTGTTATTGCCAGCTACAAGAATATATCTGGCATATACTAAGTAGCTTAACATGCCCTAATTAATGCACATTAACTGTAATTGTTGCATTGAATTTTAATGACTGTATTCAAGGCTGTGTTCCTCCCACAGCTATGATTGCTGGCCAAGAGTTAAGAGCAGAGATTCCACTTCCTTCCAAGTCAGAAGCTATAATAAAAGGAAATGGAACAACATCAATCTACTTTTCCTGACAGAGATTGTTAAGCATCTGGTAAATGCAGCCACGTAGTCTTGCTTCAGTTTCAAGATTGTAATCTTGTTGGAGAAATTAATTGCTAGGAAGAGGAATTTTTACCTCTAGGCTAGTAATTCAAATGCAGCCAAGGTCAACATAGTCACAGCTGATCAAGAGCATTTCTCTGACCAAAGCCTCAGCAGATAAAACTTTTGTAGAGAAATCTGTCTGGAAAAATTCTTACACTTTCCACCCCCAGACCTTACCACCATTGGAAAAGGCAATGGAAGGACCATCTGAGAACATGGCCAGCCCTTTTCTTAGTGGGGTATCTCTAATCTCTTTGATGGCTTTGTGAGTTCCAGTGATCCACAGGGAAATATACTTCTGTTGCTTATAATATACCTCCTTACATTCTGATCTAGTACATTTTGTCAATAAAACATTTATAGGATTTCAGATCTCAAGAGAATTTCAGATCCTTTAATTAAATTTTTAATACATTCTGTACATTTCTCTGAAGTGTATAGGAAAGGAACTACACTTAAAGAATTTTTTTCACTTGGTGGCATCAATAGAAAAGTCATTCCTACACTCTCTGCCTTAGCATTTTTGCAAAAACATTTCAACATCTGCCTTCAAGCCCTTCCTTCATCTCTGCAGCAACAGTCTTGACTGTGTAAAAGCTGCTGGTGACCTGCAATGGCTAAATGGTTCAATTGTGATCAGATCTCACTGGGCACGCCTTTATTTTCTTCTCAGTTATGCACTGCCGTGTTCATTAGCTTATTCCAATACTGTAGAGAACCCACTTGTACACACGCAGGATAAGCAGAATGACACAATATATGTGGTACAAGTAGGGAGACAATAATGATAACACCATGGCACAGTTCAGATTCAGACTGAAGTTAGTCAGCATGGACTCTGTGATCCCATTTCTCTTTATAATAAAATTATTCCCTTCATGTACCCAAAAGTCATCATAACATTGCTAATCCTTACTTGATAAAAGACAGTCATCTACAAAAAGGTAGTATATCCAAAATTTTAAAACCTATAATACTTTGATAGTTTCTTTCTGGTACTTGCATTCTAGTATTTGAATTTTTAGCATTCCTTTCCACTAACTCTTATTTATAGCCAAACAAAACCAGAACATAGTATTTTTGTTTCATAAATAATGCAAAATGATGCTCCCTAATATTAATTTTGCTCTGTGAACAGGAGCAATAAGTAACCCACACATTATTTCAAGGCTGAGGTTAGAATACTGAGGATACAGAGGACTACTATCACTTTACTATTCAGTTTGTACTCTTTTACCATAAACAGTATATCTCTGATCTCCCAGCTTTATAGCCCCATCCATAATCTCAGAATAATATTTTCCAGACACACAGAGCAACCATATACAACATGACTACCATCAATTTTATTTTAGATTAAGGAAAACTGAACCAAAACACACAAACAAAAAAGTATTTTAAAAAATGCTACAAATAGTAACTCTCCTCTCTGTGATGAAAGTATGTAAAGGTACAAAGCACAGAAGAGCAAGACAACATTGACAAAGACATTTCTTCACACTCACTGTAATCCAATGTATTTGTTTCTATATTATTTATTTTTACTCTTGTGAAGACTTTATTTCATATTGTGTGCCATCTCACACCATTTTGTAAAGTAGGATAGTTATAGCTGATTTCAAGCTCTGTATTTAATCCACCCTTGAGAAGTAAAACACAGCCCTTTAGAAACCATTTTGGGATAGCTGTCTCTGTTGTAGAGATTATAAGGAAGTAAAGAAAATTAACTTCAAAAACTGAATGCTATATATAGAATTCATTTTTGTGCTTGCTCTTCTGTTGGCAATTGTGGTCATAACAGGCTTAAGAACTCCATCAGGATATATTTTCTTCCTTCCTAAACCTTTGGAGCACTATCTATTTGTAGGTATCATATATTACCTCTGCGTGGGGTTTGCAGATGAAATCTATTCTAGGAGTAGTCCTTGTTGGGAGATTTCCAGAAAGCCATCTGTTCCCAATGGAGCATCTTGTCTGCCTTCCCAAGCAATTAGAAAGCAGCAGATGAAGATGCAAGGCATAAAAAGGGAGCAGGACATGAAAGAATAGAAAATTATGTCAGAAAATCTTGTTTGTGTGGAGCAATGTGATAACAAACTGTTAAAAACAGAGAGGCTGTAACTACCTGAAACAAAGGATTTTTCTTTTTTTCTAAACTCTCTGTAATAAAACACAGGTCCTGTAACACACTCACTCCCCACCAGTCATCACAACTTACTGAAATTCCTCACTGACATTAGTTTCTGATGAATCAAAATGAAAAAGATAGATACATGTATTGTAATTCGTGGGGAAAGCAATGGCTGTCACATACTCGTGAAAAAAAGGAAAAGACATTTGGATTTACCTCCACAGAAATATATTTTACTTTGTAGTTTTAGTCCTTTTGTATCAGAATCAGAGATTCTGATACAATTGTGTTTCAACTGAAAAATGAAGAAATACATAATGATACTAACATACATATGATTCCAATCAGTAGCCTGTGATAGATTACTGTGTGTTAAAGTTTTAAACCATAATTTAAGATATAAAAATACCTTTCTTTTGGTGAATATATAAAAACACAAAGGGAGAAACTGTCAAACTACATTTCTCGCTAAAAGATGTGGTCTAATCCTAATCACTTGTGTTTCTTCTACACTTAGCAGAAAGAAATCAACATCTCCAGAAAATTCCAACCTTGCTACGTTGGATGTTTTTCTTAGCAGAAATGACTGTTTTCTAGAAGTGCCTGCACCTGAGGGAGCCAATGTAACTACCTGAGACTACACTACTTGCATTTAGGCAATTCTCATTAAATAAGCTGAATATTTTGCCTATCAGTTTAAAACCTAATTTTAACATTTAATTTAATTGATTTTTAAAAAAAATCTTTCTGAAAATTAGATACAAAATGTAAAGGAAAGTCTTAACAATAAAACCATGGCATTTTAACTTCATACATAATCTTATGTCGGGTCTTTGATGGAGAAGGAAATTATGCTGAGAAAAAAATAACATGTAATTTCTTCAGGAAGAACAGAAATAAAGTTAAAAGCAGTGGATTGGTGTTCTATGGGAATGAAGTAGTATATCTACAGAACAACTCACAAATACTCAATTAGGATCAAAATTGTTTTAATTGCTCTATATTAACTTCTTTAGCAAATATAGATATGGATATAGAAATATCTTGAACTTGTTGCAATGATGAATACTACTGGGAATTGTGTTATTGTGGGAAAATTTTCCAGCTATAGAATGAGTTATAAATGAGCAATTTCTCAACAATTCAACTAACTAAAAAAATGTGAGTAACTAATATTGATATAATTCAGTTATGTCTGGATGTATTAGTAGATAGGTTTACATCTTACTGATTTCATGATTGTATATGGAATAAATTTCCTTTTGAATCTCCTTTTCTAAATTAAAGGTGTTGTAGAAGATCTAAAAAAATGACTTGACTGAAGTGACAGCAAGACCATTCCAATTAAATTACACTGAAAAATAAACAGAAAAATGGGTCAAGATTCCCATATGAAAGGATAAATAGGAGAAGTTAGGATATCTAATGAGTGAAGTCAACACAGGCAGAAATTAGAAACTAAATGTAAAGGTGACTGAAAATTCTTTCAATATGATTTCTCTAAACTTCAGAAATTTTTTTAAGGATGGAAATAATTCTAAATAAGATTCAAAACCAATAAGGCAGTCTCCATTTATAACTGAAGTGAAAAATCACATAAGAATAATAAAACTCATTTAGGAAATATAAGACTCATTTAGGAATAGCAGGACTCTATAAGGAGTGGAAAAATCATGAAAGACATCTTGGAGAACAGGAAATTTAAGAATAAAGTCCAACACCCTTGCCAGTACTCTAATTCAGCTTGCCTTTGAAAGGAAGTTAAACCAAATAATGTGAAGCTTCTCAGCCTTATAAGCAGAAAAAAGAACGAAACAAACTTTCTAGGAAGTGGAGAAAGAAATGCGGTTCAAATGAAAAAGCAGATTTTTCTTCTTTCTCAGTTTTTAGACTAAGATGGCTGATTGACATAAAGGTATGGCAATGTAGATGTTCAGGCTACACGGATTTTCTTGCTTGTGGGAGAGCAGCTACTCCCTGTACTGATAAGGAAGCTGTAAATACCCTTGCATAAGGCCCTGGTATGATTTCAACCAGAAAGCACTAATATCTCATACTTGGTATGTAGAAAGAAGAGAGGATGATGGCTGAGGAGACAGAAAACTCATTTTGCAGAGGACACTAAAGACCTTGAATTTATTTAAAAAACAAGGGAAGACTGAGAGCATCAAAAGGTCACTGGGAATCCCAAGTTTTCTCCTTATCTTAGCACTAGCACTAACTGTTTTCCTTCCTTCTGACTCTCTTCAACCCAAGATCCTTGTATACATGTTTATCCAGAAGGGGTTTAAAAGGATGAGAGGATGGATGTGTGCTTGTGCCCAGGACATGGCATCATCTAGTGGTTGATGCATGAACCAGGAGCATAGGCTCTGTCCCTCTCAAGGCCAGAGGATGGCCTTTACTCTGTTTCTCCTCACCCTGGGTGAGTGATCTTCACCTAGCCTATGTGAAAGGTACCATCCATGTGGCAGGGGTCCACAACTGGCCATGCCAATGTGGCCAAAGTGGATGTGCTGGCTTGAAAGCAAAACCAGCGAGACTCCAAGTCAGAAAAAAAACCCTCAATTTAATAAGAGAGGGAAACAAACAAACAAACAACAAAAAAAAAAACGAAAAAAACCCCCACCCCCCCCCCCCCCACAAACAAACAAACAAACAACAAAAAACAAATGCAATAGTACAAAAGATCACTGACAGAGTCAGAATACAACCTGAAACCGTGGTGGTAGCAGTCCAGATGGAGTGGTCTTGTTGAAGCAGTGATCCCATAGAAAGGTCTGGTAGCTCTTGTCCTCTGGGAATCCAGTGGGTAAGGCTGCCTGTGCTGTCCCAAATCCCAGATTATATCCAGGTGGGAATGCTTGGCTCCTCCCCCTGGGCAGAGCATCTCACAGTGGGCTGATGTCATTCTATGAGTCTGGCAATGGGTCCTTGAATGCCCGTTAACCAGAGATAGCTCCTGGAGGGAGTTACCTATGAGTCATGCAGCAGGGCATTGATGGGCCATTAACAGAAGATAGTCTGGAGGGAGGGGGCAAGGGAAACACTGCCCAACCTAGTTTCAACAGCTCATGGAGATGGTGATAGAATACATACTTTGGGCACATTTTACACTGTAACCTAGGACAGTGGAGCACCCAAGGAACTTGCCTGGTAAGTCAGAATAATTCTTCAGCATTAGGTGGAAAGTTAAAAACTGACTTCCCATTTGAGACTTGTGTTTTAAACATAGTGTTTAAGAATACTGGATCTCACTCCTATATAACCAGAAAGCTTCGCAAGGAACTTTATAGAGGGAAGACAATTAACATATGAAGACCTTGACAGAGAATGCTTAAAATTCCTAAAAGATTTTGCCATTGACCACACTGAAGGATCTTAAAAAAAATTAAGTTGTCATGGGATCAGAGGAAAAGTTTTCTTGCACAGTTATTAAGTGATTAATAATTAAGAAACAAAAAGTACAAATCAATGGAGGAAGATTATCAAGTAAGTCTCTCAGGATCCCTGCTAGGACATGAACTGTTCAACATTTTTGTAAATAAACTATGTGAAATAATGAAGTGACAACTATTCCTTATAAAACACAATTATTCCTGACACTGAAGAATTGCAGAATGATCTAATGATGCTAAGTGACTGAACAATAAAAAAGCATATGAAATTAATTGTCAGTAAAGTCAAAGTAAGGCACATGGTGACTCTCCCCTGACATTTAAATATATGTGCAGAATATTGGAAACTAAAGTAGCCGTTGTTTTGCAGGAAAGAAATCTTAATAAGTGTATGCCCATGGGTCCCTGAAAACTTCGGCTTAGTAGCATGTGACACTGACAAAATGTTAGAATTATTGAGAAAATACTAAGAACAAGAAAGAAACCGGATAAATGTCTATTTCATGCTGATGGGGGTTACAATAATCTATCTTGAGTCTGATGTGTAGTTATAGTGATCCCATCTGTAAGATGACAAAGTGGGCTGAACTTACTTTGGCATCTATTGAAGGGAAGATTAAAACTGATCTGCTTGGAAAATAAAAGCTTGGTAACGGGATCTATCCTGCTGTCTGTCTGTAGATGGGCTCTGTCTACTATCTACAGGTTAGTGTCTCTTTGATTGGCTTCTATGAAATAGGAAAAGATAAGCAAGTTTTCTAGGGAATTACTCTCCACCATAATTTTTAAAAGAAGAATGGAGGTGACCAGGACCTTTAAAACAAACAACAGAAGTAGTTTTCCTTACAGTACACCATAACTTTGTGGAATTTATTGCTACAGGATGTTGTGGAAGCTAAAATTATCACTGGATTCACAAAGGACTAAATGGATTCATAGCAGAGGGGCTATTAATCACAGTGGTCTGTATGTTGTTACCAATTTAAACTTAAAATGCTTGTTGCCAGAAACAGAAATACTGGAGAGGCAGGATCAGTCTATACTTCCCCTTTATATTGTCTCTCTACATCCCCTCTCTCTGGGCATCTTTTGTTCATCTCAACAAAAAGAAGGTATTTTTATATATTTTTCCTTGGACCAGTGTGAATATTTCCAGGATTTTATATTTTGGTAGATTAAACTGTGAAGAAAGACTTCTAAAGCCAAGGCTTAGCTAATTCTATAAAAAATGAGCAGCACTGGTCACAAAGTATGATTAGGCAGGATAAGAGCAGAAAACTGATGAATGAGCAGAAGAATAAAATTCTAGGATGTCTTTCAGGGTGGAATAGTGAGAGAGAATTTCTAAATTCCATTAAAAATGAAGAAATAAAGTATTTATGAATAGACTATGCCAACATTTTTTTCTTATGATGGTGGTGATTCACAGCAAGGTTTCTTCTAGTCCTATGTCCTAACCAGAAACCTGAACCTTTTGAGACAGCCCATCACTAATTGAAATACAGAGCTGTGTGCACGAAGCGGAGCTCCGTTGCTCTAAGCTCCACCTTGAAGTTGTATTACCATTTAATGGTTAAAAGAAAGCTAATAAAACTGGAGGGAAGCTGAGATGGCTAAGTCATAACTATTTTTATGACATATTATTATCATGGAACAGAGGAAGGCTATTTATGCTACATAAAAGTTTCTCTCACCCTTTGCATGTGTTTTTAGGCGATCAAAACCAATTCACTGTAGGGAATAATTTTGTTCTTGGCCATGTCTTTGCAATAATAAAGTGATACTAGTACCACTGAGAGCAAATTTGTACCATCTTGTGTCTCTCTGTCATATTTATTAAATTTTTATGGGTAAATATTTGTAGTCAAATCCTAACTTAGAAGACTAAAGACTAAAGCTTTTAAGCCTGACATATGTGTGAAGTCTGTATGACTCCCATTTCATCATCAATAGCTAACAAGAATATCAAGTTAAGTTATCCTAAGTGATCAGAAAAAGCAGAAAAAGTAAGGAAACAGCCTGGAAACCCTTTTCCAGTCTCTGCTGCAATAGTTATGGAGTTCATGGCAAAACGTCAGTGCTGCAGGGGAAGCAGATTGCAGTGCCCTGACACACTTTCAGCTGAGTTTACAGTGTGTCAGGATGTTCAGCTGTGTGACAAAAGAGCAGGAGTGATTCAATATGATGGTATGATATTTTTTCCTGGTGTGTTTTTCATGTACACATGAACACACAGCCTGGAGGAGGCAGAGGAGCTGTGAAGTAGATACTGCATCTGAGCCATAGCATTTCAGCCGGAGCAGAGGAGCACATGCTCTGCAAGTCACTGCACAGCACTGATGGGCTGGATGTTGTGCCTTGGATAGGTGAGTGATGTCAAAATGTTACTCTTTCCTTTTTCAAAGAAAAAGGAATGGGTTGACATCACTGCTCTCTATGTGTATGCCACAGACATATCATCTTGACTTTAATAAAAGTTATTGGCTAAGGGGTTCTTGAAATTTTAAACTGCTTCCAGTTAAACCCAGTGCATTATTTTGGTCATGGTCTAATTTTTTAAACTATTCTTTTGTGACAAATTCCATTAAAAAAAAAAAAAAAAAAAAAAAAACAAAAAACAAACAAACAAAAAAAAAAAAACCAAAACCAAAAAAAAAAAAAAAACAAAACAAAAAAAACCCCCCCACCCCCCACACACACACACACACACAAATACCCCAAAATGCCCAAACTCCAATCTACTATTCAGTTATCTGGAATATCCGACATTCTCATAAAGCTATGTGCCTCTATGTGTAGTGTAGAGTAATGGTAATTGCAAGGAAAAAATGCCTTAGTATGAAGCACAAGCATAAGCCTACTTTATTTATCTTAAATGACTTCAGAAACCCTCCTCAGAATATTGAATAAAAGAGTTTCACAATGATTTCTCAAATTCAATTACTAATTATCAAAAAGAATGTATTGGGAAACTCCCATTTTTGCATTTCTGTGGTAATTTTAGCAATGACTTAAAAGGAACTGTAAGGATAAGAAAAACAAAAAACCACCCACCTTTTTTCAGCTGTCAAAACCCCCAGATCTTATAATAGTTAATAACACTGTTTCCTCATTTCATCCCTTCCTCATCTGCTTTCTTCCTTTCTTCCTCTTCACTTGTTTCTCTGCCTGTCAGTTTCCTTCCTCTGTTTCCCTCAAAGCATGCTAATTCCTGCTCTTCTGATGCATGAAAGTGGTTCCCTGTCGCGAGGTTCCCCATGCTGAGACCCCTTTCTCTAGAAACATCCTGCCTATTTGCCTCATCACTGGCACTCACTGCAGCTGTGCAGGAGGTTTCAGTGTAGCTGCTGTGCCATTTTCACCAGAGTGACTTCCGTGTCCGCCCCTTTCTCTTCTGTAGAGTTGTATTTCTCCACTGACAAACTCATTGTGGGAACCATAGCTTACTTCTTGTCTAAGGAATCAAATACACTGTGCTATTTGCATCATTTTAAATAATTATATACAACATTTATATTGCTATTAGTCCAGCTTAAAGCGTCCCACTTCTGTATAGCTATTTCAAGCAAACAAAACCAGGAGGCAATTCATGGTGGAAAATCACAGCATTAATAAAATCTCATTTTAGCTATAGTACTGATCCATGCATGATGATATTTTTCTGTAGTTACTTTTTCATTATAACTAATGGCAAATTCATCCAATTATTGCTTCCTAAACCACCAGACTCTTCTGTTTAATCAGAAGTATGTTGCCCATGTGAACATGGTGCTACCAAGCAGGGCAGCCCAGCTCACTGCTGTCTGCCTAAATAGGTTGACCTCTTGTGTCTTACTTTCCTAGCCTTCATTTCTGACAACCTCGAAAGAGAGATGTCCTTTAGTTTTGTCCCTGAGAAGTGGAAGTCAATCCTAGGTAAAATAGTATTTTTTGTATATTTTAAATATTTCTTGTCAAGTCTTCATTGTGAGTAACAACTGAGTCTTGAGGAAGATTGATAAAGACTGAAAAATCAATTTTTCCAGTTAAAGCAATCAATTAAAAAAATCTTTAATATTATAACATAAAACCACAGCATGTCAGGTTGTTTCACAAGAATGTCAAAATCATTACTTCTGCAATGAAGTTAATTATGGCTAATATTCTACATATAACTGTGTGTTTTTCATTGTTTTAATTTTTTAACCACAGCTATTTCTTTACACACAGTTCATCAGTTTCACTTTGAACTCAGAACCCCTTGAATTCAGTTACACAAGTTGTCCTCTCTCATTTAAGCTTCCTTACCTAAAGCCAGAAGACAGAGAAAAAATTAGAAACAAGGAACCTGCACAACAACAAAGCAATAGAGACCTCTCAAGCAGCCTTCAGTCTAACCTTGTATCACTTCACCCTTTTACTCTGCTCCCCAAATACGTCTGGTCACAAGTGACTCCAGCAGCTCAAGCTTCCATGCACTTTTCACAGGGAATGTGTCTGACTTGCTCTCCAATATGCCTTCAGTGCTTAAACTTACTTCTGCCACTGTTATCTCCCAATTGTCTGAAAGCGCTAGATGCCACCTAAAATGAAGTTTAGCAGTGTCAGAGGATTTCAGATTTCAAAATTTCAGATTTTGAACCATGAACACTTATAAGTGGTTTCATGCAGTCAAGTTACAGGGAAAATGTGTTACTACAAAATTCAGCCCCAATACCTGACAGATTGAGACACCTATTGCTAGCTAATGTCTACAAAAGAAGTGTGAATCTATTCAAATTAAGTAGGAAAAGTCCAGCTCCTACTCCTGGTTCATAAGTGGTATATTTGGAAACCTATGCCACATATCTCATACTCGGTAAATATACTTTTTAGGGAAGATATCTGTCATGGTTTGATCAACACAACATCTCTGCTTTTGTTTTTAATGATATATTTCTAATGGTTTTGCTGTTCTTTTTGGTGGACAGTGCTGACAGATCAAATGTGATTCCTGGTGGTTATTCTCCCTTTCTTTGGTGGATCACTAAGCACCATAACTCAGCATCAATTACAGACTCAATTGGTCTTCTACTACTGATTGAATGTGGTATTTGAGCTAAAATTTACTAGACTGGTACACTGGCTTGACCCTGCCTAAGCTTACTGCTCTGCTAACTGTCAGAAGATTTTTTTTTAAAAAAAATTACATTTGAATCTCTTAAGTAAAATCAGGCTTATATATTTCTTGTTTCAGATATTGAATTATTTGGCTAAAATTGAATTAAAACCTACTATACAGTTATGTGATCAGGCAGAACTATGAGTGAGAGCCTTCCCTCCCTGGTTTTTAGTTTCTACAATAATTACATTAAAAGTAATTTTGTCGCTGTGTGTTGGTAGGAAGAGGGGAGAATTTCATAGGTATGTGAGGGTACTTCAGTGGCACTGAAGTTTTTTCTTCCACATTTGGCCTACAAACAGAATAGCTAGACATATCTCTATTAAAAAAATCCACACTCAGGTTTACAGAACTCTTAGAATCAGAAAAAAACCCGTGTGATTGTGCATTTAGAACCAGAGAAGGTTGTCATAATAATCTTCTCTGAGCTTTTGTGTTAGACAAAGCAAAAATCTCCATTCAATCCATTTCTTTATCAAGCTCATGTCTTCTGTTTGAGGCTCGACAGAAATATTAAAACTGTGTTCAGCCATTGTGGGACACAATAAAATTGTAAGTATATTGACAGTACTGAATCCAGTATTCATCGAATCTTCCATAGCATTTGAGGGAATGATGGGATTGGCAAATTGGATGCAGTATCTCTGGAGGTCCAGAATGTAATCTCATAATAAACCACCTGCTCTCAGTATGACAAACAACAGTGTAACATATTGTCAGTATTAATGGATTAATAATAATAATAATAATAATAATAATAATAATAAATAGATCTGTTTCTATAGTGCTTCCAGTGGATAGCAGCTGATCATGCTTACTGCCTCCAGGGAAGGAGTGACAAAAAGAAACAAATTAATCTAACCAGCTGTGGGGCTGTTTTTGAAAAGCTAAAGAATTCAGTTGTTTGCTCTCTATTCCCTTTAAAGGTGATAAAGCAGTATCTCAAAGCCATCCGTACAGCTTTCATACAAAAAGGGGTTTCGCTTTGCTTTTTAAACGCTTGTGGGAACTGCAGGAGCGCAGCGTCAGGCAGAAAGCTCGTGCACGTGCATGATGCACACAGACACTGCTGCGTGGCCGCTGTCTGCGGTCCAAGGCCCCTGTGCCCGTCACTGCTCCCGCTGAGGGGAGCGACGGCGTCACGGCTCGGGCCCGCTGTCACAGCGCAAGGCCCGGCCACGGCACCCGCGCGGCGCCGCGGGCCAGCCTCAGCGCTCCCCGGCGGCCCCGTGCTCGCTCGTGCGTGACGGGAGCGCGGCGCCACCGGGCCACGGCCTCCTTCTGCCGAGAGCCCTTCGCTGCGCTTCCAAGGCAGGTACAAGGCCCTCGCTTCTGCCAAGGGGATTTAAATGAGGACGAGTGAAGAAACTTAGGAAGGGTGTGATTTTGAGTGTCTTGCTCAAACATGCTGTAAAACCAGCCTTCGGAAAAAGGAGAAATGCTGTAAAAAATGTTTTGCTGTATAAGACTTGGCAGGTTTTCCTCAGCTCTCCCAGCAGCCCCTTTTTCACCCTTTTTTCCACCCTTTTTTCCTCTGGCAATGAGCCTTAAAAAGATCTCAAAGACGTTTATATGCTGACCAAAGAAACTCTTTCTATAAACAAGAAAAGAAGGGTTTATATTAAATGTATGTTGTTTATCATTGCCATTGTTGCAGTATATTAAGATAACAGGCGAGACGAAACACTGACATCTCCTAAAGCCACTGAATAAACCTAAGCCTGCGTGTAACTTGCTGCCTGGGGCTCCTTAAAACTACTGCCTGGGTTTTCCTCCTGCCTGTGCTTGTTGATTTCTATCAAAACCGGTTAGAAAGCAACTCATCTTGCCTCTATAATTCCATGCACACTTCCTCTCACCTCCAAACGGGAAGGTCAGTTTCTGGACAAACTTTGTTTCTACAGCTTTGAAAGAGTCTGCTGTGTTTCACTCTGTTTTGAGTGGTGTAATTATCAGTAATTATTGGGAAATGAGCAGGAGTCAGAGGCAATTCCAGAGCCACCCAGAATAAACTGTGCATTGTTGCAGGATTGCAGCATGGCTGTTTTACAGAATTAACATTCTGAAATAGTTGGAAGTGACAGCTTCCTTTTCAGGGAGGGAAGGGGGAAAAGAGCTAAGCTTCTGCTTTAGGATTAATCTTTATATTCAGGAAAAAGTTTGAGCTGGAGACCATAGGGGCATGGAACAAGCCCTGTGTAGCCCACCTTTCCTTTTAAGTGAATCTGTTTGGGTTGGTGCTTTCTATGTGCCCAGAGAAAGACGTTTAATGTCAGAACAGGTGGAAAAACTTTTTCAAAGACATGTAAAGGCAATCCATGATATTTCCTCTAAGGAACACTGAATCATAAGGAAAATTACAAATAATTATATTATTCAGTTTTAAATGATAGCCTTTGAAAGATGAGGGTCTTAGAATAACTGACTTAGTCACATTTTAAAATAGTCCTAATGTCCTTTTCAAGTAAATTAATAAATAAATGTCATGTTGCATGAGTTCAATTAACTGTGAGATAATGAGGACTGTAGAGCAGAGACCTTGATGGGTCACTGATTGCTAATGGACTACAGATTCTT
The DNA here is from genome assembly GCF_015227805.2 of Hirundo rustica. Lineage (NCBI taxonomy): Eukaryota > Metazoa > Chordata > Aves > Passeriformes > Hirundinidae > Hirundo > Hirundo rustica. Next base: position 104,842,979 of record NC_053452.1, read on the forward strand.
GTAGGTCATGAGTTCATTGCCAAGCTGTGTTTAAAGATTTGTCTTTTTACCTTTTATTTATTTGTTTATTTCCCTTAAAAAACTACTTAATTGCAAAACAAAAGTATTCATGATTTGAATGTAGACACTAGTGTCCACATGTAGACTGTGATGGGTAATGGTTGTGGAGCCTCAAAAGAGAATCACATTTCTTAGAATATTTGGGAAAATGAAATTCCTCTGCCATGAGGATCCATCCCAGGTCAGCAGTACCCCCCGATGGTAGCGACTGAACAGCTCTGGAGATGCTGTGTGTTCAAAGGGGATCCTGGAAGGGGTCTGTGGAAGGTTGCACTGGTTTCTTCCTTCATTACCATTTTTCCGCTATTTCCACAATGCTGACTCTGAGACCTGACTGAATAATTTAATCCCACGGTGTCAGATGCAAATTAAGCAGGACAGATATTTGGATCCTGTGTCAGTGTGACCATGGAGAAGATGGCTGCATAACTACTACTGAATGAACTTCTGATTTCCGCATGCAAGGCTTCTACCTCTCATCTACCCAAAAAACCCCACATAGATGACAGAGAAGAGAAAGACAAATGTGCAAAATATAGAGATGTATATCCAGATGTGCAGGTAAATGCCACAGGCTACAGGAAGCAGCTACAGAGCGGCACAGCATTGGCTTGTGGACCAGCTGCCCAGACTGGGATGAGGGAGAGCAGAAGAGCAGGGGTGAGGAATGAATGACAAGAAAGAAACTTTATATTTTTTGCATTAATCTATAGCAATATCAACTGTACAGACTGTTCACAACAGCCTGACACAGGCTCTTTCGCACAGCAATGCTCCTGAGGTTTGGTGCACAAGTAAAGATATAGAAAAGTTTAAAGTTCCACTGAGTTTGGAGCTGGTTTTGCTGTTCGCACACAGTTAGATATGCATAAAACCAACTGCCTGGCCCAAACAAATCCCAATTGTAGTCAAGTTCTGTCTCCTGATAAAAACATGTCTATGTGAATAAAAGTCTATTTCCCTTTAGAAGTTCATACGCTAAAATTCAAAACATATTTGTTCATATGGATTAGAAGAATATGCATAATTGAAAAAGAGTCCATTAGAAGTGCGGAGAGGAAATAAAGGATGTGAATTTGGTGATATGAAAGTGAATTATTAATATCATGTTAGTCCCAGACATTATACAAACAGACACTGACCCAACCATGCAGGTCCAATAGTCTTTAAAAATTATATCTTCCACTTTTTCTACTCCAATCTTAAGCTACCCTAGCTCTGGAAACAGTGACCAGTGCTAAATTGTTAGTGGTTTGTAATGAGAACATTAAAGAGAATAATACCTTAGTGAACATTTGTCCTTAGGATTAGAGAGAAAACATTCCACTTCCACTTGCAGCATTTATTTTTCTCCTTTGAATGGATGCTAGATACAAGTGCATGACAATATACCCTGCTGACCCTGCAAACAGCCAGAAAGCAAAACAACATACAAAAATACTAATTCTGCTTGTCATGTGTGTCAGCTTCCTTTTACTGACACAATTTTGTAGTTAAAACTTTAATATGTATTTCTGACTTAAAGTACAGAAAAGCTTCATTGAGCTTTTTTTCTGCATTACCTAAAATATGTTTTTCATTTCTCATTTGCTCTGCCCTTCTTCCTCCATTCAAAATACAAAAGAGTTGCCAAAATCAGCCAAATCTTGCACTAAAGCACAAACTTTGCTTTCATAATGTCTTCTGTCCTACTAAGCAACTGGTTGTGATGTACTTGCTTCAAGTTTTACTGGGAATATTCAGTAGAAGAACATTCTTTAGCTTTGACCAAAGATGTCATTTCACTTCAGCAATGTGGAGTTATATGCCTCACAAAGCAGGAGTTACCTGGAGTGAGCATATGGAAGTTAATTGCACTAATGTACTGACAGCACTGGTCATTGAAAGTTTATCCTAAATAAATCAGTTCAAAAGAAATACAGCTATTTCTTTCAGCTGAAAATATATCAAGATGTTATTTTGGAAAGAAACTCCTGACACAGCTTCACTGCTTGTAAAATTAGTGTCACTGCACTTGTCAGAAGTTCCCCTATAAATCTGAGCTGCGAGACCTTGAGCATCTTGTGAATAGGATAAAATGCTTTGTGGAACAAATGATAATATTTCAGTCATATCTGGTTTTGAAATAGTATTTTAAGTGCAGATATACTTCCAGATATACATGTAAGGGGGATGAAGGCACCTTGGATTGTGAAGAGATTTTTGTCCTCTGTTCCAGAAACAGCTAAACATTAAAATGTTTAATATTTAACATTTAATACACTTTACTTGCAACTAGATCAACAGAAATGTTAATAAAAGAACCAGCTCCCCTTCCCTAAACCAAACCAGAATGGTGTTAATAATTTAGAAAGGCTTTAATATGAGAAAAATTAGATTGCCATGAGCCAGGCTAAGAGATTTGCCACTGTGGGATATTAAAATGTGAGAAATTTGGTTTATATCTGTGTTTCTCTGAGCTACAATTAGTAATGTCTGTGTTACCCTCCTAGTTGCCAAATTTACTTTCATCTACAGTTTTTAAAATGGTATATATCTAGAACCAGTGATAGAATTTGGCTGAGATATTTACTAACCATGTCCTAAATCTCCACAAACAATGAGAAGTACAAATGGAGGAAAGTTCAAGTAGTTCCAATAACTTTCCTGAAATCCTAGTTTTCCAGAGTGGCACTACATGAACAAATTTTTAAATACCTGATTAGACAGAGAGGCAAGTGTTAGACTCTAAGTACAAAAGGTTGCCATTCATAGGCCAGACCAGTTTTCTCCCATGTGAATAAGAAATCGATGCCTACCCTTTTTGGCAGCAAGATCAGAGGAACGGTGGTCTTCTGTCAAAAGCTTTTCCCTCAGGGCATAGTCCTAGGATTGTGATGTGGCAATAATTTTCTAATTGCTACTAACTGCTCCTTAAGGGCTGGATTGTAATGGAAGCCTTTGCCTTTTCTTTAACATGAATCAGCTGAATCAGAACTATTACCCCTGGTGGGGAGTTTAAGACCAGGATTTTAGGTTTAAAGACCTTTTTTCCTGGAAACCCTTGGTCTGGAATGCTTGTGTGTTTAAAATGATGGAGGCTTCTAAAAGTGCTTTCAAAGCCTTAACATTCCTCTTAAAAACTACATTTACAATTAATTCTTATAAATTCATTATGCTTACAATAAACTTTTAGCTTGAAGCAAACTGTTCTATAATGATCTGTATCAGGGTTTGTGTGCTGTCCTCCAAAGCATCTGTTCCTGGGTATTGCCCAAGGAGATGCTGTTAAGGACTGCAGCTCTGACCCTGGATGCAAGTCCCGGGATAGCCAAGCAGCTGGGTAACAGCGGCTGCTGAAGGTCTGCTCCAGCCTCCCTCCCTCTCTCACAGAATTAGTCACCACACTAGGTCAAGTTAGCCCTGGATTTGTCCAGCTGAGTCTTGGAAAACTCTAAAGACAGAGAAGCTCCTCTCTGGGTATTCTGTTCCTTGCTGCCACACTCTCCAGGTGAACAAGTTCTTCCTGATGGACAGCCCTACCCTCCCAAACTGCAGAGCATAGATCTTGTGTCTTGTTTTATCAACTCCTGCCAACAAGAAAAGTTTGGCTCTATCACGTTTGCAGCTCCAGATTGGAGAGGCTTGGGTTAGGTTGCCTCAGTTTCCATTTTTGGCAGACTTAAGGAGGCAAACATCTTCAAATTTTGCTCACAGGTCCTCAGTCATAATAGTGGTCATTTGTCTGCTGGACCGTGTAATTTCTGAACAACCTTTTTGAACTAGGTGCCCCATAACACACATTCCAAGAGCAGCCTCAGCACCAGTGGCTAGTGGGGATATTACCTTCTCTTTATTACCTAGCCACTGCACTCCTCCAGCAGTAGCCAAATAAGCAGTTTGCCTTGTGATAGAGCAGATTGTTGGCTATATCCAGCATGCCACTTGCCACAGCCTCAGAGTCATTCTCAGCAGGGCCAATATTCCTGGCCTCTACAGATGCAGGTGGTTATCCTGCTCTTTGTTGATTGTCCTGCCTCATTTCTATGCTCTGAGCAAGGAATATTTCCATAATCTCTCTTTCCCATCCAAAATAGGTATTTGCTACTGTGGCATTTTTGTGTATACTTCTTAATTTTTTTTGATGCTGTCAAACTACTTAGAGAATTTGGTGCAAAGAAAATGAGTGTGGTCTTTCTGTCACTTAAAAATACATATCAGATTTATATTGTTAAAGTTTCCAGAGAAATAAAGGCAGAGGTAATGTATTGATTTATTAAAAGGCTCCCATCTTCCGAAGAAAGAGCTACCTGATTACACTCAGCTTGAACTAATCTTGACCAAATTTTAGGAAGCCAGCAGACCGGGACATGTTTCCACCTGTGTTTTGTTTTCCTGTGTAGCTGGTGGTTGTAAATGGCTAAAAGCATCTATAATTAATCAACACAAATGTAATTGATAATACAATTAATAATTCTGTTGATTCCCAGAATTCATATATCCTGTTAGGAGCAATCACATTTTTTATTTACTAAATGTGAATATTCATATTTTATTTTGTAATCTAATGATTACATATTCCCTGTAAAAAAAATGATTGCAATATTAAACTCTCACTTTTTTCAACATTAGTTTGTGTGCTTAGATACAATATAAAGTAAAGCAAAACAAGACCTTTCAAATGTAAAGTTTTCTATTGATAAAATCAGGAACATTAAAATAACCACTCAACATGTATTGTTGACCGAGTTTTACAGTATTTGACACACTACATAATAACAATACAATCATCAAGGCATAGTTACTCTTTCCATAAACTCTGTATTTTAGCAGCTCTGTACTTTTATCATTGCATGGATGTGGAGCTTATAGCCTTATTTTGAAATGTTTTCTCATCAGGAAGTTTCAGTAGTATTAGAAAAGCTTTTACAGAGGAAAGCATAAAGGACTTGCAATAGCTAGCAAGCATGACATCATTAAAAAGCAATGAATGTTAGGAATATTCCTGTTCTAATCCAGGCCACACATCCTGCTGCCCTGGAAGACTGCCAAGCTCAACATCCTTTTAGGGTTACAGGGCAGGCTGCGGCCTTTCACAGTTTGCTTTAGAAATCTCTGCATGTGGAATATTCACTGGCAGGCATTACAATAAAATCTAAAATTACTCCATCAGAGAGCTGGTGTTCCACCCTTCCTGCATTCTTCTCTGACAGTGAAATTGCCCAAAAAGAGCTCTATTACATTTCATAGATTTCTGTGATGGACTGTGTACAGAGGTGATGGGGGATGATTTTGCACATAGGTTCAACAGCATGTTCCACTTGAGAAAAAAAAAAATATTTAGACTGCTTTAAACTATGTTGTCATAATATTCTTTTTAGTTCCATTGTATGTACTCGTTAAGGTTCAGTTCTGTAGGCTTTTATCTGTATTTTCAGTGAATGTTTCAGATGATCACAGGAAAAATGATTAGACCTTTCCTTTACATAGCATGGCTATACACAACTACACAGAGTATTGCTCTCTGGGGCCAGGCACTCTGCCACGCTAAATCCTTTTACACCATTCCTTTGGGGAAAAAGGGAACAGAAAGCTGCAGCAAAATGAAGAGTGAAAGACTCCTGAAGTGGTGGTACTACTTAGCTGACAAAAAATGAGAAGCATAAGTGATTTCAGGATGCTGCTACATTATTCCCAGTTAATGTCCTCAGCAGCAATCACAGGAGACAGTCTTACTGTCAGCACCCAGTTTAGATGATGAACACATACTCTGTTATTTGTATGAGAATTTAAGGTGCTTATTGAGTAACTTAGGGAAAATATTATTTCTCTGACCAGCAAGTGGGAAGAGACTCAGGTTTCTGCAGCCCTCACAATGAGCTCTTGTCTCTCTAAACATGGATAGTAGCTATTGCTTGGCTTTCTCAATGGACAGCACAAAGAACATATGTATCTATTTAAAGTGTTCACTAGAGGCCTTAAATTCAAGCGTGTTACGGGTGCTTCAGCCAGGTGATTTGATAGTATCCCTTTTTTCCTAAGCTTCTAAAACCACTAGTGAACTTTCCCTTTTAAAGTTCAAAGAACTTTCCCTTTCAAATTTTAATTGTGTTCTGAGTCCTCCAATAATATTGATCATGGTCACCTGTAAAATGCGGGAATTGAGAGAAAGAAGGTACCGTCTTTTCGTAGCACTTTAAAAGATGTGTATTTTGGAAAATGCCTAGATTAATAAATTCCTAACCTTCATGCCATACTCCTGCACCAGCTGAACCAACATCTATTACTCCAATGTATAAGGTTATGCAGCCAATGAACAAGTGAAGTTATGCAGTTAAATATAGCTACTCCCCCTTTTTCTACATTGACCTGTGGTCTGCTTTACACCATGATTTCACAAAGGGCTGGGTCACCACAGATCAGGAACTATGAAGTGCAGCACAGTTTTTTTAAGCTGTCTTTGACTCAAAACCTAAAATCTTTTGAAATTACACACTGAGGCACTTAAATTAGGTGTCCAAAATACAACAGATAAATGAAATTCCTTACACTTTCATTTTGTTCTGAAGAGTAATTAGTAATTACACTTAGACTGAATTATGTTACAAGATATCATACAGAAAAACAAGATTTCATGCTCAGATTTTTTTATTAAGTGTTTAGTTACAAAGTGCAGTACAAAAATGTATGTTTGGAAAATCTCTACAGCATTTTTATGTCAAAATCAGTCCCCATAAACTGGATGATTATCTGGAAGAAAAGAAGTTATCCATAAATAGCCACACTGAAAAAGACAGCAGGAACTGATGATTTATAAGGAATAGAGGCGCTTACCAGTCAAGAAAATCCCAGAGAGACAAGATGAGGGAAACACAGACACTCTGAATTGTATTGCTACAATGGTAATCACATCAACTCTTTGTCTTGCTGGTTTGTAACTGTTATTCTGTGTAACAGGAAAGGAAGTATAGTACAAAAAACAGTTTCAGGATTTGTCCATGGTTCCCATTTCAGCGTTGAATCTATCCCTTTGCTTGGCTGCAGAATATTAAGACATTAAAAAACTGTGGCAACAAAAGTTCATGGGAGCCTGCACCCTCTTTACATTCTGGTATAATGTTCTCTGATATTCACTGTCAGAAACCTTGAGAAGTGCAGAGTTGTCTAGAGATGAAGCATGACATGCTTCTCTCCTCTGGCTCCTTCATATCTGATGACCAGATATCTGATGACCTTCTTCCTCGAAGATCCACGTCTTTCTTGACAAGGAGTTTTTACTGCAGGAACTGTCTCCCCTTTGCTGGTAATCCCTTTTCAAAGCTGGTCAGAGTAACACAGGCTTGGGAAGGGTTCAAGGATATCTATACAGTACTACATGTGGGAGCAACTGTGAGACTACATTCATCATCCACTGCCATTGCTAAATGTACTCTTGAAGCCAAAATCAGGGCTTCATGGTGCTAAGTATCCTGAAAGTAGGTGAAAACTCTGACTGTGTGATTTGGCTCTGTGCATCCAGGTGAGTCCAGTCTGCACACCCACACCTTAGTACCCAGCTCCAGCACTGGGAACATTGATGAACCTATTGCCTTGCAAATTCAGCTTTTTCTCACTATGACTGCAGCCTCAGGCTCTTAAAGGAGGCACACATGTAGATATGTTATCTTTGGATTCTGAGGGCATTCTCATGTACACCCAAGTGTTGTTGCAGTGTACCTCACTGCCCTGCTGAGAGTCCCTGTGAAGGCCCCCACAGCCACCAGAGACACAGGAGCAGAGCCCAGTGAGCATTTTGGCTACAAGCCCAAGCCTGGAGCACACTCATGTTGCAGGAAATCATATGTAAAAACAGTGAGGTATGCAAGCAAGGGAGAGTCTGGTAGTGGTGTTTAAGGACAAACATTCCTCAGGCTGTGTGGCCATAAACCATTCTCTGTACTAGCTCATGACTCCACTGTTCTCTATTTCCCTTATTTCCCTGCTTCCTTGTCCCTCTGAGCTTTGACTTCAAATGACATTTTGTAAGTCTGGAAAACATCTGATTTTCCACACTCTGCATGGTGCTGTATGACTCCAGAGACAGTCAGATTACATTCATGCAATTTTGCAAGGGATCATTCAAACATTATAATAGTTAAAGACAAATCTAGAATGGTAGTTAGGCATAGATAATGACAACTATTTTTCCTGAAGAAGTATCTTAGAGGTAATGATTATGAAGACTTTCAAATCCAGTTGAACAGCCATACATTGATATGACCCAAACATTCCACTGAATCTTTGCAACTCCTGGAGAAATATGATGCTGACCTTAAAGCAGGTTTTAATGGTTTTACTATGACTTAGAACTACAATTGAAAGAGGTGGATATATCCACAGTTCAGTTATCGATAAGTTTCATATTCCACTGTATACACAGGACAGTCCCAACAAAAAGGCTATGTATTAGGAATCTGAAAGAGATATTTCCCTGAAGTATTGCACTTCAGAGGAAGTCTGCTCCTCCTTTCCTTGTGTGATATTTCCCAGAGAAAGCCTGTCTGCTCAGCTTGATATGGGTCTTAGTGCTTTATCCACATGGAAGCCCAGACCTGACTTTTATTTAACTGAGAATAGTGATGCTTATTCCTTGTATACTTTGGAAATGCTCTGGGGAGAAACTTTACATGTAAAGTTTAGAGATCTGACATTATTTCTGAATTCTTCAAGTATTTAGTCTCTTCAGTTGGAGAAGAAAACATACTACCACTTAAGCCTCCAATAATATATGACATTTTTATTAAGCCAATTTCCCTCCTTGTCAGTATCCCATCAAGAATTTTGAATGAGAACCCTTGTAAAGCTCTAATGCTTGATAATATTTTTTTTCCTTTTCTTTGTTTAGATCCCACTTGCGCTTAGACAGATTAATAGGTGTTTACAACTCTGTACCTCTTGCCATTAACATTGCTTGCTTGAGCTTTTGGAAAATTTGTTAAGGCGGTCTCTTGTTCTGTATCTCCATTACTTTGAAAGGTTTTGCTAAATTACAGGAAGGACTCATACCTTCACAACTATGGCAGCTCTTGCATGTCACACACCAAAATACTCCTGGAGAGATTTGTGTCTTAAATGTTTATAGAAAAAGAGAGGAAAGCTCTTGATGCACTGCTCCATGTGACACATACATGGAAGGGGAAAAATAAAGTGGGGTTGGCATAAGCAGTGGACCTAACCAGATACAGTATTTTAAGGAACAAAGGAGAAACATACATTTACAATTTTTTTTTTTTTTTTGTGCATGTTGGGATTTTTCAAGCAGTCTCTAAGGTGAAACAGGAGATGCTGCCTTTTTCATGATACATGAATGGAGATGTGTTGTCAGTAATGTCAGCTTCCATAACTTTTCTGTAGAAATATTTTATCTAGAGATTGCTGTAGATTGCAAATAGTAACTCACTCCTTATTTGTTTTTATTTACCGATTCACCTTTCTCTTCTGAGATAATGAGTGTTGTGCTATTAGTGTGCTAGCTGGTGCATATTTCATGAGTTGTGCAAGAATGTAATTCTGATCAATATTAAATCAGATATCCCAGAACTACACATGGAATTGAGGAACAGATTATTGGAATTACAGTTTAAAGAAATTTGAAATATTTTGCTCCTGTGTTAATGGGATTGCACCATTTTAGAACAAACTGGTATCCGCCAGCATCATGATTTTACCCTGGCCAACAGCTCAGCCCCATGCAGAGACTCACTCACTACCCTGCAGTGAGATGGGGGTAGGAATTTGAAGGGTAAAAGTGAGAAAAATGATGGTTTGAGATTAAAACAGTTGAACATTAAACAAAATTTTTGCACACCATCAAAGCAAAAAAAGGAATTGGTTCATGACTTTCCATGAGAAGGCAGCTGTTTAGCCATGCCCAGGAAAGCAGGTCTGAATCATGCCTGGCAGTGACTTGGGAAGAAAAATACCATCATTGTGAATGTCCTCCTTTCCTTCTTCTTTTTCCAGTTTTATATGCTGAGAATGACATCACATGGTCTGGGGTATCATTATGGTCAGTTGGGGTCACTGTCCTGGCTGTGTCTGCCTCCCACCTCCTTGGGCACCCCCAGCCTCCTCTCTGGTGGGATGGATATAGGAACAGAAAAGGCCTTGATGCTGTGTAAGCCCTGCTCAGCAATAACATAAACACCCCTCTGTTTACAAGACTGTTTTAATCACAAATCAAAAATATCACCCCGTACAACCTCTTATGAACAAAATTAACTATCCCTTCTAAAACTAAAACATGCAGCTTCTACAGATGTCAGGAATATGGGTGGGGGTTTCTCAGACCTCTGCCCTAAGTTGTTTGAACAGAAGATGTCTGAATAAAATAGTAATTTTCAATAGATCTTCTTTACTTAAAAGTAGTCCTACCAATTTTTATCTCTGCCACAGAATTTGGCTAGCAAGTTACCTAAGCTGAACTTTTCCTTTTTGTTCATTAATTACACAGCCCTCCTTTTTTAGAATGTACATTTTTAGACTTTTATGCCTTGTTTGCAGAACTGCTGAGTACTCGCAGCTGCTGCTTGAGCCATTGTATTTTGAACATTTGAAATAAGTGTTGATGCAAAATAATACAGCACAACCTAAAGTGGCACCAAGTTGCAGAGGCAACACAGGATAACAAGGTAACAAAACCACAGGGGAAATGTCAATGGATGGGAAGTGATGCAAACAGGAAAAATAAAAAGAAAACAGATATTTTAATTATGCACACACACACACAAAAAAATCGAAATTAATCATTACTACATAGAAAAGAACTCTGGAAGATGTCACTAAATACACTGAAAAGTGTACACTCTGGAGGAATTTGATTCTCTGTGATATTCAAAAGACAGATAGGACATGGGAGGAAATGGAAGGAAAAAAAACCTAAGAAAAAATACTGCAGCATCACAATCTGAATCTGAGCATACTCTTGTATTTTGAACATTATTTTGAACACCAAAGGGATTTTTGGTCTGACGCCATATAGCCATTTCTTAAGTATTTTAGAAAAATCACTGAAAACTCTGATAAGTGATATATCAGACAGGGATCTAACTAAATATTACTGGAAAATGTGGATGTTCATGTCTGATTATCACATCAGTAAAATCAGCATGAGCCCTCCTTCAGCTCACTTGGAACTAGAAATGCAAACCACAAACTGTGCAGAAACTGTATCTTTTATGCAAATAAATTAAGGAAGATCAAGACAGAGACTTTCATGTTTGCACACCAGCCACCCTCTCATTTAATTGTTAACATGCTCCTCGTCATGCTTTTTGTGGACCACACAGATCTCTTGCCACAAATGCCCTGGACACTCTTGCAGGACAGCAAATGTTGCATGTGATTTTGTCTGTTTCCAAGAGACTTTAGGGATGAGGTGATTCTGCTCTGCCAGGAGGAAAGCTCAGTTTACTGGATGCAGTTGTCCCATTCTACTTGCTCTCAGTTTCAGAAAACAGGCCCTGGCTCCTTTTATTTACTAGGATATATACATCTATTAAGATGAGTGCTGTAAGAAAGTCTAATAGATAATATATCTGTCTTCAGAGCAGAATTTGAATAATGTACGGAATATAAATGTGCATACATACACTGAAAGGAGGGAATAAAATAAAGTAGTGAGTAGATCTCTTCTACAAACAATCATCATCTGTCATGTGTAATGAAGTAGGGGTCCCACAGAGAAAGAATGTTAACCATAATTCAAGGTTATATCATAATCATCTCTAAAGTAGAGGGATTGGGATGTTCTAGACAAATAATTTCACACTTTAGTATAGTTTATTTTCCAAGCCAATACTGAGACTTAAAATATGTTTGTGTGTGTTTTTGATGTGAGTTTCACTCTGTAAAGATGTTCATGAACATAGTTCTTACAGGATACATCCCATCAAAGGTTTTAGATCCATAGGAGAAAACTTTCAAAGTGAAATAGCCAATGCTAAGGTCCCAAAAAACGAATTTCAGAGGAAAGTAGATTGGATTAGCTCTGGTCTGGTCCTGTGGATCTAATTTTCATTGCTAAGTGAAACTGCACTACTGTAGTGCATCTCCTGTGTTAATTCCAACTGAAATGATCCCAGTTCAGGGGCTCTGAAACTGCTCCATGAAGCCAATTAAAATAATGTACAAGATGACAACCAAGGGATTCACATCAAATGTACTCAGCTTTTCTGTCTAAAATGTTAGTACAGGTTCATCTAAAAGCAGTAATTTGTTTATATGTGTAAGTTTCTACAAATCAGACGATTTTCAACAGAGGACTATGGAAAATCCAAGTTGCATTCAGTATTTAAATTATATGGTTGTTTTGGTGTTTTCTGATATTGTCATGAGATAAAGGTTTGGACTTCTATCCAAAACCTACCAAAATGATAAAACCCTAAATATGCCTTGCTGGAACTATAATGGAAATATGCTTGTGAGTACTATATCACAGTCAATGTCTGCATTCCAAATACATAATAACCTGCTTCCACATTAGTTCCATGTAAATTTTTCTGTGTTCTGTGAATAATTGTGCTTTGAGATTACTAAGTATTAGAGCAGAATCCTTCAAAGGACAGCAAAGCTCTCTCTTTCTGAACACTTGTCTTCATTTCTGTGAAGTGAATTGTGATGGTTCTTTGCAATAATTTCTGTGGCAGAGTGTTTATGCACATGCATGTATGTATGATTAATGTGGACAGGAATAACAAAATCTTGGTTCTTCATTAAATGTATACTTTTCAATGTATTTAGTTAAATCCCGTTTTATTGCCTTGGTTACAGATTAGAAGAGCTATCATTGCATAATGAGAAACTTACAAATGGAATGTTAATAGCATCTATTAATTTTAGCTCTAAGGTCTGTGTCTTGTTAGTAAACAGTGCAGAAAATCAGTTTCATGTTAAAAGACTTTTCCTTGGCATCAAATTTCACCAAGATGTGTCTAAAAACACTTTTGTGCATCTGAGTGGACTCTAAATCTTTAATAATATAGCTGAATCATGTGAAGAGAAGGCTACGTGGTGCTGTTATTAGTTGCCTTTCTATATTTTAAGATGAGAGATTAACAGAATCTAAAAGTAGGATGTTTGCTGCAGTCATGGCAACACACATTTCAAAATGCGCAAATGTTAGCACACAATATTTTAACTAGGAAAAGATAGTATATCAGATAAGGTCCACACATATAGAAAGTTAAGCCTTTTTTATTTGGGCATTGTTCGTCTCTGAGCAAACTTAGAACATTGAAAATTATGGAAAAGTGAGATAATAGCCCAGATCCAACACAATCATGACCACTAACAATATTAGCATTAGGCATTGGAGCAGATAGTATAGTGGGAAATTTTAAACTGGAAATACATATTTTTTTTTTTTCATTTATTGCTGTTTATTTATCCATACAGAATAAATAAATCCATATAGGGCATCCACTGTCACTGATAATCTTAGGGCACTTGGATTAATAATATTTTGTATGAGTGTCTTAGCAGCTGACTGCAGTGAACTCTAGATTCTGCTTCGGAGCTTTAGTCCTCTGCTGGCTGATTACACAGACTGCCAGGCTAGCTTTCGCTTCCTTTGTGTGTATAATGCCACTTTGGGGTAGTCCAGATGGCGTGGTGAAAAGGATGTAGGCTGATGGCAGCAAGTACTATGGGGTCATGCTTATATTTTTTCAGACTTCCTGCTAATGGACAGGTATAATTAACATTACTGCCAGAAAAAGAAGACTCTGCTTGGTACATATATAGAATTACAGAAACACAGAATGTTCTGAGTTGGATGATATACACCAGGATCATCAAGTCCAGCTCCTGGCTCTGCACAGGGCACCCAAGAGTCTCAGCATTGTGCCTGAACACACACCGGTTTGAGTTCCATCAGGCTTGATGCTGTGACCACTTCCCTGGGGAGCCTGTTCCAGTGCCCAATCATCCTCTGGGTGAAGAGCAGACGTGATTTTATTTTTCTGTCAGTAAGAAATAAAGTAGAAAATGGAAAAACTAGGTTTGAATCCTTGCACCAAAGGAAATGTTTGAGCATGACCACAACCCAAAAGAAAGCACAGCACAGATGTGGAAGTGACTTCAACAAACTCAGGATTTTTTGTGGGAACAGTATCAGAATGGTGCCAGACCAGGCTATGAACCCTTCAGAGAGGAATCCTGCTTGCAGCATTGCCCTGGTATGTCAATTCCTACCTAGGAATCATGAAACTCCCAGGTCTCCTGTGACATTTGTCTGAAGACACCTTGTTCTCTGTGTCTCTGTTCACTAGTCCTGCCTCTGAGGAGTTCTGAAAATACATCCACAAGCAGATGGATATATGGACATGAGGTTGGCATGAATGTAGACAAATCATGAATTTTTCAAGGGCTTATCAGTATTTTACACCCCATGCTATAATATAAAATTTAAATGTGAGAGACACTAGAGAAAGTTCTTTTGCTGAAAAAATAAGTATCAGACTGCGGAATAAATCCACTGCTAATATTTTGGGATTTGATTATTGACCTGTCTGCTGAGACAAGAACATAAAATGAAAATTATGCTAATTAGAATTGTACATAGCAAAAAAAAGTTACACTGACTTTCTTCTAATTCTTCCTAATACCCTGGGGAGCAAAGTTTTAGCATGAAAGAAAACAGAGAAACTGGTAGCACAATAAGATATTTAAATAAATACTTGCTTCCAAATGATTTGCAGGTGTCAACTTATTTAACATCTGCAAGGAGTTTGTGCTGTGACCTTGCTGCTCATGAGCCCCTTCCAGAGCAGCTAATATTTTGTAATTGGATCAGCTGCTAATTCTCTGGAGTTTCATGTTTCATTAATTAGAAAATTGTTGTACAGTGTTCTTTTGTCTCAATTACATTACTAATATAGCTCATTCACCTTATTTACAGATGACAGTAGTGTTTTTCCAAAGCATTTTGTAGATGGTAATACATGCAAAGTGGTTACGCTCCTTGTCCTTCTCTTACATGGAAAATCAACGTTAAAAAGGGGTTGATAAGCTTGAAGACCATTCCCCTCCCCCTTCCCCATACCACACAGCAATATAAACCTGTTTAACTGAATCATTTCTCTTACCTATTTATACATTTTGGCACTGAAAGGAGCGCTTACCAAAAAAAAAAAAAAAAAAAAAAAAAAAAAAAAAAAAAAAAATAATAATTTATTGGGTTTTAAGGAAGGTGCTAAAAGCTTACCCCATGACATGAATGTTTTGATCATATCTAGATGTCCCAGATGAGCTGGGAGATTAAAAAAAAAAAAAATCCTTTGAAGAATTGTATGTGGATAGGAGATAGGGACAGTAAGAGCTTTATTTTTGACAGGGAACAAAAGAACAGAGAGATTGAAAATTGGATTCAGGAGGATGATTTGAGATACTTAACTTCTAAATTTAAGCAAGACTGACATGCTAAACTCCTTTTGTTTCCAATGCTTAGCAAATAGACAGCTTTGAAGGCATAGGCTCTTAAATATAAGTCCCACAGGGTTGAGAACTAGAACTGGAATAAACTATGTCTACCACATTTTGAAAACTGATCTATAGGTTTGTAATAAGTACCTAGGCCATTAGGTATCTAATAAATATGGAATTTACTTAGGGAAACAAAATTTGCTTCTTTTATTTCCAGTTTAGGGTTTTTGAAGATTCTTTTGTCATATTTTAAATATAATTAATCTGCTTTTGTTTTCATTGGAACTACATATGATCAGGACGATCTTTAAAGAATGGATTTTATTAAAGGTATCTTCTCCTTTAATTTTCTCTTCATCTTCCTTGATCTGTGATGAGACTCTGGTCTGTATCCACTTTAGGAATGTAATGTGAAGATGGATGATCACCTGTGAAATTGTAGTACAATAGCACAGAGTAAGAAATCGTGAAAAAACATTTAGTGGATGCTAGACAGAAATGTATGCATGAATTGGTTTGGTTCTGTTGTCTATTCTCTTTCACTGACGTTCCAAGCAGTTTCTAAATGCTCATGTTCTGCACATTGTGAGGCAATGATAACCCCTTAAGAAAAGAACATATTTACATCTTTATTTCCCATTGCAAGGAAAGCAGAAAGACATGCAGATCTACTGTTGATAATGTTTTAAATTCTTCCTTTATAGGCAAACATATTATCAGTTTTCTTACCTTCTTCTTTCTAATATCAGTTTATTTTACAAATCCTATTTACAAGATATCAATAGAAGTTCTTAGAGGGATTAGGATTACTCACCCAAATGGGGTGATAGGATCAGCCTGCAGCTTTAATAAATATTGGATAGCAGAATGGCGAATCAGATTTAGTTGATAACACTTGTAACATCTATCATAATCTGAGAAACTGATAGAAGTCCGGAGAACTTAGTTCCTTGTTTTTTTTTATTCAGAAAGATTTGAACTGCCACAGGTAGCTGTGGCATTTCATACCTAAGAAACACGAATGTACATTCTATTTACGAAGTCTGTTTTCATTTCTTTGAACAATCTACAACTTTGTTGCAAAAAATCCCAGATATATGTTACTTTATTTTCATGTAGGTCTTAAAATGTTGGTCATTCGATAGCTGAAAAATATTCTGAATTACCACAAAGAAATACTCTTACCATAAATATACCAAAATCCCTCCAATTGATTTATTACTTCATAAGGCCTTTGAGTTTTATTTGCTTGAAGTTATTTGTTTGCTTGTTTTGTTCTTATTGAGCATGTTGTCAATATTTGCTTTCTCTTCTGTAGACAGGCTAATACCCCAATGGTATTTTGCTCAAATGAGAAGCATTTCTTTTTTTAACTATTTTTTTTTTTTTTTTTTTTTAGCTCTTTTTATCAACAGAATTAAATTCTCAGCTTGGCTACATTTGTGGCATTTTCACTAGACTGGTATGCAGAAATAGGTGAATAACTGAAGAGAAGGGAAAGAGAAATGGTGATGTCTGTGATCTCATCTTTCATAGACGGAAAGTCCTCAGATATTCTGCGGATGTTCTCTATAAATCTTTCATTCTGTCAGAGACAGTGATGTATCAGGTATAACAAGAAGATCAGTGTTGCAGGAAGGAAAGGCTTCTCTCTGGTTACATGGACAATGAAAATGAGAGTAAAAAAGGCTCAGAAAATGAGGTTTTCTTAATTGAAAATGTCCTACTCCATGTGTACCATGGTGCTATGGTTGCATGCTCCCAATCATGTGCCTTGGATGAGACTACCCAGTTGCTCAATTCTTCCTGCCCTATCAGTCCATTTGAAATCAGTGTCCATCTTTGTCTTAATATTTAATATTTTAATCTTTATTATTATTATTAATGAACTTATCTTATTTTTGTCATTTTTTGGTATTGGAATAGATGTTGAGACATCAATCAAGACAAGGGATTCATTATATTAGGCAGTGAAAAACTCAGCCAGTTTACCTCTGATTTTGAGGTTAGTTTCCTCAGGTGTATCATCAGACTCCTGGGCCTAGGACACAGCCCCCTTGTTGCATTTTCCACAGCAGATGTGTTATAATTTTCTGTTGTTCATGGTGCTTTGAAGCATCCCTTGTATGTCGGCTTTTGATGTGTCTATCTCTTAGAAGTACACAATATGACGACAAAGATTAGTGAGACTGAGAAGATAAGGTGACAGTGTCTAGGTAGACTGAGATTTATAAGATTAACTGACAGTTCAGAGCAGAAAAATAACACAAGCAGTTGTTGACATAATGTTCTCATCCAGTGCTATAAGGCAAGGAAACACAAGATTAAAAAAGTGAAATATTTACCTAGTGTCCTTGTCACCCGGTATGAATGTTGGCTGCAGGTAGCAGAAAAGTGAGGAGAAAGCCAGTAGCCCACAAAATGCCTCACACCTCAAACCCAAAATGAGTAGGCTTTGAGCTGAGGTGGTAAGGAAAAGAATTACCTCTGCCTGGCCTTGGAACAGCCAAGTCATAAGAACGCTGTAATTACAGCTCAGTTCAGAGCTAGGTTTTTTCCCATAACCTACTTTAATGTATCTCACATTACATTACCTAAATGGCACTATAAAAATGAAGATACCAGTAACAATAAAATGCTTCCAATCAGAAGCAATAATATATAAAATGTCTTCCATAAAGTCTTATTGTTAGGTAAGTAAAAAAATACATACACTATTGCAGAGGAGATTTACAGCAAATTCTGTTTATTCTCTGCAATATATAAAATTAGTGGAATTAGAATGTGTCAGAAGGCTGACATGAAATCAATTCAGCCTCAATTACAATTCGTTGGTTGGGATTTTTTAAGAAAGAAACTGTCAAAATTGTTCTTTTGTTTGTATCATTGTTTTGTTGTTTGTTTGTTGTAATATTATAATGCATTTTGAAAAGTTCATGTAATTTAAAAGAAAGTGTTTGTCTGTACACCAGAATTTTACCTTGAAAACAACATCCTTTTACTTAACACTTTGCCTTTTCATCACAGACATATTCTCTGCACACAGAGAATTTCAGAGTCATTGGACAGAAAAGAGATCCATATGTTGTAAATCTATATATTCTAGAAACCTCCAGAGGGAAGTTTCATCATTACATACCAAGCTGCTAATTATCTGCAAACCTGAGTGTGAACCTAGCAATTGATCCATGTCTTGTATCTGGTATCACGAGTGTCCTGATTTCACATTTCTCCATCCTGGGCTAACATGCATTTCCTAAAAACTTGAGCTGAGACAAATGGATTTAGTGTGTGTATGTGTGAGAGAGTATTGACTACAAAGAAATATTCCAATTATTGTTTGAAATAAATATTTTCTTCCTCAAGGCATTACCGTTTATTTTTCTAATTGAATGTAAAATTTTACAGTTTTTGGAAAGAAGGACATAGAAACTTTTTTTTTTTTTTTTAATGTGATAGAGAATTTCTATATTTCAGAGACATTTTTGACATTTACATTTTGCAAATCATGCAGAAAAACCTTGTTTTTCATAAACCAAATGCCCTTTCTTTGCAAGAGGTGGAAACATCTGTGTATAGCATGTTGGAAGTCCTTTGTCACCATATGCTATGGTGATGTTTAAATTCTGTCACAGAAACTTGATTTAGAATTACTCTAATCACCATCGTGTTCAAAACTTTGTGGGCAGCTACTTCAGAACTTTTGGTGGATATAAAGACACTGTGGGTTGAGAGATTATCAGAAAAGTCTCCACACAGCCAACCTCCAAATTGTGATGTATAGGTCATAAGGCATAGAGCCATCCCTCCTCCAATGAAACATCCCACATGTGGAAGCAGTATTTCTTTGTTTATTTTCAAAGACAAATAAGTCTAGGAGCTGTTGCAGGCAAATGACAATGCTGCTTTTAGATTAGAGCTGGTGACTGTACCTCACACTTGCCTTCCCCAACATGCATTACTGCTATCTTGCGTATCTCTGCAACTGGGTCCATCAGTGCAGCTAGATTTTTGTTAAAATGGTTGTTACATGAGTGAGAAAGCTCCAGTATTGATTTGCAATCATAACTAAATATGTAAATCTGCATGTCAAGGGTTGAAAATATTTGTACATTTAAAGTGTAAGACATTGTTTTTCCTCTATGGAGAAAGTAAATTTCTCTGCCACTTTGTTACTGTAGTGTTTTCTGTTATAATCATCACAGCAAAAGCCACAACAGTTATCATTGAAAAGCCTAACTTTCTTCTCCTTTTACCCACTAATGCACTTTGCTATTCTGCTCTGCTCTTCTCTCTGCAGAATAAGTACCCTGCAGAACATTCAGGCTTTAACAGAACTGAAACAAATCCTCTCCACATTGTTCTGCCCTTTCCTCTCTCTAGTTCTCTAATGTTCTTTCTGAGGTGGGTTTCAGCAAATCACAGCCTTAACCCTCTTGCATGGTCCATTAGTGATGAATGCCCAGAAGTCACACAGGACAACATGAAGCCAAATTACTTTTTCATGTGCTTTTCAGGAAGTCCTGTAGGGCTCCAGATAATTTATAGCTGACCAGTCTCTTATTTAACACCACTTCTACTTACAGAGATGTTGACACAATTGATCACTAACCTAAAGAAGAAAAGCCAAACCTGACAGAGCTAACCAGAAATAAAGCTTTCTCTGTTTCTTGGAACACCAGACATGTGGAAAGAATGGTCACTTGATTTCTATAGAAATATGTACACGAGCAAGTTTTATGGGACTCTCAAAAGATGTACAGAAAATGCTGTCTGAAGTAGGAAATATTTGAAGGCTTCTAAAGGAATGTGTAGTGAATTTTTCATAGGAGGTTATTTGCTTTGCTCAAATAAATGACAATTAATATTGCAATATTAATTGCAATATTAAATTGTTTGCAATTATTTGTAGTTATTTGCAATACTAATTTGCAATTAATAATGAAAATAAATGCAAGAACCTTTTTCCTGATGTGTCATTACTGATGGGTCAGCTTTGGAATTTGAATCAGCATCCAATAGCAAAACCCCGCAAGTTACAAAAGGAAATAAATCCTCTCTTTGAAAGCCTGGGTGAAGAACAAGAAACAAGGGATGTTATTATGAGTAAAGCGTAGTTTGAAATATGGAATTTGTCATATTAACACATTAATTGAATAATTAATTTTCTCACTTGAGTGTTAATGCCCATGTTTTTCCATGTCTGATCCTGATCTTGCTTCCATCAGATTCCCAGGTAGAATTCCACTGGAGGACAGCTGTGCTGCCTGCACGAGCAGCCAGGCTGCCAGAATCGAAGTCCTGTGCATGCAAGGATGCAGAATGAGGCATAAGGGCAGCAGGTGGGCAGTAAATGACAAAAGTCCAATGGTTCATTTTCTTGTACCCACATATTCCTTTCTAAGTTCCCTTGGTGATGGGATTTCCTTAAGCAATTTGTGGATTTAGCATTTATGCATATAGACAAGTACCGAGGGAGGGAAGGACAGGGCAGATGAACAAGTGTGTGGGTTAGCAAATTTTTTTTTTTTTTCCATCTGTCAAAAAGTTAATATAGGCTGAGCTGTAACATTCAGTGAAGTGTCTTACATTTAGGCTGCAGAGAAAGTGAGCTTCTGGGTTGCAGTACCTGACTCAACAGTGTAGTGGCTCACCAGCAGATGGACATTCAGGCACCTACTGTTGACTTTTTCTCAATATGGAAATGAAACTCAAGATAATTTTAGCAAGGAGGCATTATAAAAGGGGATCTTTATTTGAAGGCCTTCAGGAACAGTTACGAAAATGTGTCCACAAAAGCCCACCCTCCTCAGGGGTGGGTACATTTTTATAGGTTCTAAGAAATTAGCAAAATTGATAAAAACACCAGTTAGGAGGACAAGTGGTGATGTAATTCTCCCCCAGGTCAAGCTCCTTCTCTGGAGCCCCCCTTGGCCCTAGTTGTACTTTATCCATGAGAATGTATCTCAAAGAGATGTTTTCAGCCTCCGTTCCCAGGTAGAACCAAGGTAGGATAGGGGTCTTGTACCTCCTGGGGCTTGGAGCTCTGGAATTTGTTTTGCCTTTCTGCTTAGGGAAAGGCTGTGGAAAAGTCCTGGGAAAACTAGCCACTAATACAATAGGGGCCAGAGTTACAAATGTCTGTGTGAAGAATACAAAGAACATAGAAAAGAAAAAAGGCAAAACCCAAACAAATCACTACCACAGTAAATGTTCAAAGATCTATAGAGAGAGTATTAATCTTCAGATATGCTTTTCTTAAATGCTCCATGTCCTGATTCAAATATTGGGACCTTGGACCCAGCTTGCTGGGGATATGTACTTTTCTGTGATATTACTGCTGTTTCCTACATATTGGAATCAAGAAGCTGCTTTTGAAGGCTAATTCATGGGCAAAGTTCCACAAGTAGGCCCCTCTCACCATGGAAGGGGTGGCCTATATCTGATCAGACAAGTTATTTTACACATCCTTCCCTTTGCACTTCACAACTTCCTAATTCAAGATTCAAATTCTCCAGCTGTATGGACACTGGTATCACAATTCATATACATATAGTTCTGCCTCAGAGCTGAGACTTCTACCACATGGCAACATAGAGGAGGCATTAGAACACTGAAGTACTTTTAAGGCTGTAGCTGGAGTGTTTTGATCAAGGTCACTTGCAAGCTGCAGTGGCTGGAAGACTTAAGAAGTCCTCGCTTGTGCTATAAATACAGGCACCATCTTTCTCTAGGTAGGCAGTCTGATGAAAGGATTTTACAGAGGTTTTTCTGTGGATCTTTCATGCAGCCAACAAGAAAACTTGACAAAAATATCTTCACAGGATGGAAAAGCTCAAATGGGCAAAGTGGTTGAGTAGAAAAACAGCAAAGAGCATAAGAAGAAAAACTTACATGTCAGAGATGCTCTTGCATCAGTTATTCTATAAGTAAAATATTTATGGTGTTTGAGGAACTCCCTTCCCAGTTGGGTACAATTCAGATTCCAATTAATCACAAGGGAAGAAAAAGAATTTAGGTTTCATAAATAAGCCTTGAATCTTAAGATTACATTCCCTATATTTATAGTGGCTACATTGTGAGAAGGGTTTTTTACATTTGCTTCCTATGTGTGCTTGCATCTAATAGATCAGAACAGTTGTACTGACTCAAGAGAGGAACAGCTTTGACATCCAAAGTTTGCTTTTGACTGAAATTCCATCTCAATTTCAATATTCTTGACTTTTCTAGTTACTATATTTGCTGTTTCAGATTGAGTTGTTCTAATATTTTCACAAGAAAGCCCAAACCAGCAACCCAGTATATGCAGCTCATGGTAACCCTCACAGTGAGCTGACTGAGATATTTTGGGGGTTGTACCCCATCTTTACCCTTGCCTTTCAATTCACAGATTGATGGTTCACAGCTTGTTTTACCACTGGAGTCAGCCACTGGAGAGCTGGGGTGAGTGTGCCAGATTGCAGTGCTTGTTAGGGAGAGCCTTTCCTGCAGCATCCCACTCCCACAAAGGTCAGAGGCCACATTCTGCTGGTAGGAGACCTGCCAGGAGAGCTTGCTCTGTGGTCAGCAACAGGTGGAAAAGATTAACCCTTTGAGAGTCATGCCCCTTAGCCCACCAGGGGTCATGACATCGAAGGCATGGCCTGTTGTCATCAGCGAACAGTCAAGCTGTGGTACTGGATTTATTAGGTACATCACAAGCACTCTGTGAAATAACATTTTCCTCTCTCTGTCTTTGTTTGGCAATTCCCTAGAGCTGATCCAGCCAAATGAATTAGAGAAGTGCAGTTAAACTGATTAGTAACTGAAAGCCCAGTAATTTGTTTATTTACCAAGGCTAAATTTAAATGTCTATTTTCTTGAATTGTCTTTGCTCTCCTCATGCTAAATTTTAAAACTCTGGTACTCAAGTGGAATATACTAGCTGAATTAAAACAGTGTTATAAATTCATGCATTCGTTATATGTGTTATAAATTTATTCATATATTGGTCAGGATCATGATCTTTGGAACAGCAGACAAGTTTGCTTCTCTTTTGATTTCTAAAGACTGGCAGGGAGCCACAGAGTTTGGTGTCATTTTTGGTGGCTCAGCTTTGCAGTGTGACCTTGTAATTGAGGTCCTTCCCATTGGGAGCTGCAGCGCAGCTCATCTGAAAACATGGTGCAATTCAGTGCAGGGTTACATTACCCTCCTTATGGGAGCTCTTACAAAACCACACTGGAACCTTCCACACGGACTTAGTTCACTACCCTGCAATAACCTCCTCTGTGGGGACAGAATGCCTCGCTCCTTGCTAAGCAAGCTAATTTCCTATCCTTCATCAACATTTTATTCCATATTTTTTTTCCACAGGGAGTAAAAATGTGTGACTCAAGCTCAAACTCTGTTGAAAACAAGGACAAAATTCTTGATTAGAAGCTGATTTTAGAAGTGTTAGTATTTCACTCAGAAAGCGTAGGGATAAAGCTTGTACTGCCCAGACACCAATTCACGCTACACTCGAATATCTCTTATTTGATAAGACTTCTCTGACATGTGAGAACACTGCAGGTGTGAAAACACCATTAAGTTGGTGTGTCTATAGGTCTTAAGCATTTATCTGTGAAATATCTCTGAAATTTCAAAAACCAGCACATTTTGAATCTCAAGTATTCAAAGACTAAGTGGTGTGTCTGTGCTGAGGTTTTTAGCATTATGGGAATGCTTTACTTTCTCTATAGTCATTTGCAACTAAATGTTTTACAAACGCGTAACTAAGCACAGCATATAAGGTAGTATTTGGGAAAACATTTCATTAAAACAGAAAAATCCCTAATATGTACACTTTAAAACACTGGTTAGAAAGGAGGGCCCCCTGACAATAGCTGTCTGTGCCATATTTCTATGAAGAGCAGAAGTGCCATGTTACTAAAAATGAAAAGCAAAGCCATGGGAAAGCATTATTTCAGCTGTCATCACTTTGTTCATATTAGAGTAATATGTACATAGTTACAACTATTGCTTGGTTTCCTTATTGTTTGTTTAGACCTTTCATATAGCAACAATGTAATGAAAAATACTATGAAAAATAAGGAAAATGTTTTTGATACAAACCCAGATATGAATACCCTGACTTCAGATTATGATTGTATCCATATGATTTCCTTCTTCTAACAGAAAAATTCAGATTCACTAACCATACCCTGAAATAATTTAGGCTTGGCTTTTAGCACATGTTAGTGGAATGCAGGTGTTTCCATAAGACTTCATAACGCAATGAGATCTGAAAGCTTCCCTTTTAATTGTTAACTGTAAGCATATTTTCCTATTCCATTCTGTTGACATTACAGGTAATGTAAGTTCAGATGCAAATGGGAAGATTTGTTATGGAGAGAAATTTTAAGTACAAAATTTAGGCATGGCTGTATCTAGAGTTTTTTGAGAACAGAAGACCAAGAAGCCAAGAAGATGAGGTTGAAATTTATAGAGTTTATAAATCTATGTCATAGTTCCTGGAGGCTTATTATTGCACCAAATTATTCTTTCAAAAACAAAAAAAAACACAAAAACAAAACAAACAAACAAAAAAAAACCACGAAAAAAACAAACAAAAAAAGGAGAACAAAACATTCCCCCCCAACAAATAAACTCTCTAAGATTTTCAAGAACGCTTGAAAATATGATACAGATATTTCTGGGCTGGCTCATAAATCCTGGAAATAACTCCATGTATTTCTAGGATATGTTTACCTACACTACATCCTTACCGATGCTCAGGACTCTTTTGACATGTTTCTAATTGATGTGGACGAAAATAATGATTGTTCTATCAATTTACTAGTTTGGATGACTGAATGTTAGTGCATGGGAATGTTACCTGCCATTATTTAATTTACTAGTAGAGTACTGGTGCCTAAGATATTTGCTGTCCAACACCACTCCACAGAAAATTTTGTCTGGAAATTTTGTTGGTCTATGGCAGATTCAGCACAATGTCTCATTACTGAAAGTATTTTTTAGGAAACTGATAGAGAGCTCATCTGTGGCCATAGCAGCTCCTGAAAAAAAGGAAGGAAGGAAGGAAGGAAGGAAGGAAGGAAGGAAGGAAGGAAGGAAGGAAGGAAGGAAGGAAGGAAGGAAGGAAGGAAGGAAGGAAGGAAGGAAGGAAGGAAGGAAGGAAGGAAGGAAGGAAGGAAGGAAGGAAGGAAGGAAGGAAGGAAGGAAGGAAGGAAGGAAGGAAGGAAGGAAGGAAGGAAGGAAGGAAGGAAGGAAGGAAGGAAGGAAGGAAGGAAGGAAGGAAGGGAGGGAGGGAGGAAGGAAGGGAGGGAGGGAGGGAGGGAGGGAGGGAGGGAGGGAGGGAGGGAGGGAGGGAGAGTTTTAACTCTGTCTGTAAAGTGTGGATCCAGATCAAACACCTTTTAAGTGTTGCTCAAACACTGTTTCCTCTTCAAATATAAAACTCACAATTTTTCATCAATTGTTAGAGGATATTCTTTAAGGAATAAATGCACTATTCAGAAGAATTGTGAAGGGACACGAATCACAGGATGACAGAATCACTTGGTTGGAAGGGACCTTTAAGATCACCGAGTCCAACCCATGCCCCAACACCACAACTAAACCATGGTACTGAGTGCCCCATCCAATTTTTTTTAAACACATCCAGGGATGGTGAGACCACCACTTCCTTGGGCAGACCATTACAGTACTTGATCACCCTTTCCGTAAAAAACCTTTTTCTGACATCCAGCCTAAATTTTCCTTGCTGCAGCTTAAGACAGTGTTCTCTCGTTCTGTCAGTTGTTGAATAGAAGTAGTAAGGTGGTTGTGACTCATGCTACCATCTCAGATAGATCTGTCCTGCCTTGAAGGTGTCACCTTCCAGCTGAAGTAACAGTGAGGTTATGACTTTTGTTTGGTCATTATTAGGAGTACTGTAATAATCAAGTGGGAAAGAAGGTATCACAGAGACGATTTAATGTGATTTTTCAAATTGCTTTGTTTTGCACCCGAAAGAAAACACAAGCCTAAGAAAAGAAGGGGGTTTAATTCTTTTATCTGTGAAAATAGATAACAATGAAGTAGAAGAAGAACTTTGGTGATCCTTATGAGTCTCTTTCAGCTCAGAATATTCAATGATTTTATCCTCTGAACTGCCCAAGAATGGCACAGGATTTAACGCATCTACTCAAGAGAAGTCTGTGAAACTTGATTTAGATGAGAGTAAATTCTCTCTGATGTGAACTTGACAAAGGAGAAATCTATTCCTTTACATATTCCTGGAAATTTATTTTGGAAAACTTATTGATAATTCTTTAGTAGGTTCTACCAAGATGTGTAGGATAGTGTCCTATTTTAAAAGGTTTTTTTTATCGAAGCTGTTCAGCAAGTTTCATAAGAAAGAGTCTAAATGGATTTCTAAGAGCAAAAGAAAAGAATTAGCTAGCTGAAAAAAAAAAAAAAAAATAAAAACTGTAAGCTGATATATAGAGACAGTCACTCTCATTGGCAGAGCTATGTGAAAGTTCCCTTCTGAACTCATATTTAAGTTGGCTTAGACTTCTGTGATCTTCTCTCCAGAAGCAGTTGCATAACTTCCCTAAAATGTGTCCTTCCTTACCTAGTAATATGGCTGAAGATATTTCAGACTCTGTTTTTACTGACTTGAGAGCTACTCTGCCTTTTCTTTGACGGACACAGTTGTCTCTCTCATCTACTCATTTACAAGGTTGTTAGAAAGACATCTTATGCAGAACATTGTCTGGGCCCTGTCCCTTTCCTGCTGGTTATTTTCTTGTCATGACCATTCTATTTCCCCCTTATCTATCAAACTGTATGATTCTTCTGCAATTCAGATGACCTCAAGCACCACTTGCTGGACTTTCAAACAAGAGCTCTGCCAGCATCATTCACAAAGACAGATATTCCTGTGATGCTGGTTATAGTGGGAGACAGAGGGATGTGGCAGCTCCTGCAACATAGACTGCCCCAGACATTTCCAAAGATCTGTCTAAGTGTTAATATTGTTTGGCAAAGTAAATCATTGATTTTGCATTTCTGTGCTTGACTCAGAGCTAGATGACTCCTCTGGTGAATTTGCTGATGACTTCACAACCTGGATCAAATTGTACAGATCTATGCTGACTTTGGTGCCACTCCAAGAAGGAAAGAAGATGCTTCCCTCTGTGATCCTATTGCAAGTTCTGAGTTCCTAATAATCACTCAGATTGACACATGAAACAGCAAATATTCTGAATGGATCTGATTTTTACTTCTAGTGTGCAAAACATTTAAGAAAAAAAAATTCTGATTGGAATTGATGCTATGATGATAACAATCATGAATTAATTAGAGGAAGCAAACAGGAAGGAAGAGAGAAAGAAATGATGGAAAGTAAAAGACAAGTGTTTCAAAAAATCTATCTAAAGACAGTATGTCTTCTGAAAACTAGCATTTTCTCCTTGTTATTATTTTGCTGTTATTATATTTGATTAATTATTTACACTGCACTATATTTGTGCATACATTTTTCAAAAGTGAGGTATTATTTACCCAGTAAGTACTATGTAAATCAACTTGCAAGAACTGTTAAATATTTATAGTCTGTCTGGAAGGTTAGAAGTGCAAGTTATAAGGATTGCAACTGCATACTGATAACAACAGTAAAACCAAAAACATAAACATTGCAGAGGTCAAAAACATTTACTGTTTTCAAATTTTTTTTTCTTGTCCCAAATCCCAAGATTTGAAAAAATACATTCTCTTAAAATATATCTGTTACATTTCACTGGCCTAGTAAATTGCAGCTTGCCTCTCACAAAGCTTTCATGCCTGAGATTTGGTCTGAATTCTTTAGCACTTCAAAGCATGACTGAAGGAGAGTGTGTCAGTAATTTACTGTCTCTTGGCATCTGTCACCTTGATTTTCTTCACCATAAAGCTTTAAATCTTGGACCTGGAAAAGGTGGAAGCAAAATGCTGGTGCAGCTCTCTCCTCTTCCCACTATCCTTGCAGAAAAGAGGAGAGAATATAAAACTCTGAGCATACAACCTTCCTAAATAAGGACTGGTTTTTGTTTCAACATAACTCTTTCAAGAGTTAGCAGATGTTTCAAATTGGATCTTCTAAAATGCTGATAACTGTGCATATCTCAGACTACAATCCTTTCCAGAAGTCACTTTACTTCCGAAATATTTATAAAAAGACCATATGTTAAATTTGTTCTTTGAGTTGGGGGAGGGGGAGCACAACAATGCATCAGTTTATAGCTGATTTTCATTTGCTTTTATTATTGTTCAATCAATAATCACTTTCCATGAAAACTGTATCATTTTCCCCTAAAATTTTGTTCTTGCCTTATTAATTTGAGCAGTTACCAAATCTGCTCCCATTTGTAATCTCAAAAATAATAAAAGTAAGGAAACACACATGTAAACATATGTAAGCTGCATAAATTTTTACATATTTACCCTTCACTTCTCTAATTTACAGCTGTTTGACTTCCTGCTGCTAGACTTTACCCATATTTTATGCTTAAACTGAGAAACTGAAGAGAAGAATAGGCCACCACTTCATTAGATTGGAGGCAATCCTTGCTTAATTACTTGAGAGGTGTTGCTGTCTTTCTTGAGTCCCCTTTTATGTCAGGAAGCCAAGTAAAATGACACTAAATTAAGCGTCCCAAGGAGAGGACTGGGAAGGTTCTGCCAAGCCATGCTTACATCACTCTCTGCATACCAGAACTGCACACACATGATGGAATCTCCTAATGCAAGCTCCGAGGACAGGCACCTCTATGTTTGTGGTGAGCTTCACACAAGGAACGCTGGCTGAGACCTGGCCAATGTGACACTTTATAATAAACAGGGAGAGGCCAATTAAGCCCATATGCCTGAGATTCCTTTCATCTAATTCTGTCAGATAAAAGGGCTGCTTTGTCAAGCAAAGCTCCTTTTCTAGTCAGTGGGAAGAGATAAGCATCTCCAAAGGCAAACTGTTCAACATATTTTACACACCTAATGTGGTGATCTGAGATGAGCCATCATCCAGGGTGCTCATCTCTCTCTGTTGCCTCAAGAAGGAGCTTTGATGGCTAGACAGGCCATACTCCCCGGTGGCTGAAGGAATAAAAATTTCATTCCAGGCAGTCAGAAATCAGGACAAGCTGTAAAGGCAGCAGGCTGGCAGGTATACTGAAAAAATACCTGTGGCTTAAATTGCATATTAGCACGTTATGCACTGATGGATGCAGGGAAAGATCAGACTTCATGGCCAACCTGGATGCTGTTTGTACTGCCCATGTAGCCCTCAATTACTATGCATGTACATTTTTAAATATAATAGACTAACAGCTGACTCCTTCACCTTGTGTATAAAAAGGCTTTAGGTACTTTTTAGAAAAAATGTTAGTGTCTCATCACACTCCTTCTTTGTAAAAGATCTTTCACATATTAGTTATTATAAGATAGTGGGATGATCAGGAAGCTGTATTTTTTATTTCTCAGCAAGTTTCATCTTGATATGGTGATACAGTCAGGACACCAATTCAACATGTACATGTTTCTTAGGAAAAAGTTTCTGTTCAGAGTCAAGATGGAATCAAAGTGATATCATACTATATTTCATGTTATCAACTATAAAAGAAAGAACTTAAACACTGGATCTGTTTCTAAGGCATTCAATTTGAGGAAAAGAATTAGCATTGCAAAGAGAAAAAGGAGAATAGTGACTTTGTCTTCTGCATTCATTGTCTTGAATCAGCCTATTGTCTGGGGCTGTACGTGTGTGGGAGTGCAATTCACTGGTGGTTGAATTCAACTCTCAGTTCTTTCAGCTGTGTTTTCAGCCTCTGATTTCCTATATTTCTTTCTGTAGTCTTGATAATGAGGGAGATTTTAGGACAATATGTTCTACATTTTCTGCATTATTGAGCTTCCTTCATGGCCTCTCCAGAACAACAAAACAAAACTAAAGCTTCAACAGTGTGAAACCAACGCTAATAGATTATGTGTCAGCACCAAAAAAATGCAAGAGACTCCTGGGAATATACCGTATTCCATATCTATATAATGAAAAAATGTGATATTCATGTAGTCATGCAATTTGCAATCATTGAGGTACTTGTTTTAACCATATCCCCACCTAGTTAATTTTTAGTTCTGGAAGCAATGCTTTGGCCTTTTGCAATGCTTTGGCCACGCTAACTCCTGGATCTGCTGGCATTGACATAAAGTTGGTCCCATCCCTTCAGCAACACTTTGAATATACACATGCAGATTTTCCTGCTTACATGTATGTATTTCTGTGCACAAATTCATGAATTTGTGTAGAAGCCCACAGTTGGTAGGTGACACTTTGTGACATACACCGAACAGATTCATTCACTAGTTACCTTTGTTATTAAGACTGAAAGAGGGAAATGGCAGCTAAAGGTGACGAGAACACTGTAAAGAACTAGGAAAATCTGATAAAACCTGACAAGACAAGCAACAAGGCTTTGAACCATGAGAATAATTAATTATTAGGATATTTACTAAGAAATGTGTTAAATTTCTCACTTGACTAATATGGTGATATTAGTACAGGTTCTAGTGATTGCTGATCCTATTAATTTAACAACAGACTTTCAGTTAAAGCATTTAGGGAAATAAAGGACATGTTTTTAAAATTAAATGCAAGTGAACAGACGCAGTCCTGAAGCCTGATAGCTGAGCAGTTGTCAGTAAAAATGAACTAGAAAGACAACAGGTAAATACATCGGTATACTGTGGAAAGTAATCTGAGGATTTTTTCTCCTTCATTGAAGACAAAGGTGTTATTGCTATGTTCCCTTATTTTACATTGGCTTGCCTTCACATGGATTGTGTAGTACAAAAGGAGAATTTCCTGAGGGGAATAACTTAATATGAATGGCAGAAACTTTGCCTGCAGATGGAAAGAATAAGGACTTTTCCCACATGCATTTGTAGAAACATGAATTTATAAGGCAAATAGTCCTTAAGGGCTAAATTATGATCAAATGCAAGGAACTAGATGTACTTTGTGCTTCTGATAAGCACTGAAAAGAAAATGAGCTTTGGTTTTTGCATAAAACATATAAAATATGCTCTGTTCTCTTCTTCTTGCCTTTGCTTCCAGCCAGATATCTTTAATGTCTTATTAGATGATTCTGAAAAGGGGAAATAATTTAACATGTCATAAAACTCTGGAGAGATGATTTCAAAGGAGTCCATAATAAATAATACATAGTATCAATAGCTGTACTTAAAAAATTATTCCCTGATTTTAACTGGAATATGCATGTAAACTAGAGATTTTGTCTAGCCTACCCAGTTCCTGTCTCCATCTCATTCATAGTTTCACATATTCTAGGAATTATAGCGTAGCATATTATGTAGCTATGTTGATGAAAAATCTTCTAACTTCTTATAAATAAAGACCCAAATCCCATATGTAAACCAATGAACATCTTCTGATGTTCAAGAACTGAAGTGATTTTCTAAATATGTCTTAAATTAACAGTTTGCTTGGAGGTACATCAGTGTGATGTGTGCCTTGAGAAAGACTGCTCACATGGCTGTAATAATAGCTATAATCTCAGTTACCCTGATATGTCCAGAAGGAGGTTTTCCAAGACTGCCCTGCAGTAATGGCACTATTGACATCTCTACATTGTAATAAATCAATGATCAGTGAAGAGGTAAATCATGTATTAGGAATCCTCAGGCCACAGAGATTTAGTTAAACAAACAAAAACATGCGTAAGATGTATGTATGCAAATCACATTATTTCTAAGGAAACAGTGCTTTTATTATTGACGAGTAAGTGATTTGTTATTTGGTGTAGAGTGAAGATTGTTTAGGAAAAAGGGGTTATTCCTAGTAACAATGGCTAAATAATGCCAAACTGAAATCAGGCCTAGCAAGTCTGTTTTCTGTTAGTAAAGCCATTTATTCATCTACTGTCATAATTTCTGATTTCTTCTTTACAAGCATTCAATGTGTGCCTTTGTTACAAGCTTATTTTAACTTCACATGGGCTCTCTTCTATCTGAGGGTCTTTACACTGTGGTTTTTAGAAGGCAACATGGCCAATCACCTTACCACTACCAGTTTGTACAGAGCTTTGAAATTAATATCTCCCAAAAAAAGAAGAAAACCACAAAATGAAGTATCTGTATCTGCTTCTATAATGATATTGCTTGGGACTCAAATGATGCCTGTGGCCAAGGCTGGACCTTGAACAAAATTACTTTTGGATCATGCAAAAGGCATACGTGTAGGATGGGCTGTGTAGGTGTGGGAGATGGTGCTGTTGCTGGGAGACCACAACAGTTACCCCACAGGAGAGGTGTGACGACTACAATAAATCTTAGATCAGGGTGTATGGACACCATGATAGACACCATGTAAAATTATACACCGGAGCTCAGCAGAGATCTTTGCAAATCAGTAAAATGCTGAAGAATAAGGAATATGAAGGCTTAGGAGCTGAGAGGCTTTTTCTTGTGGCATGAGAAATTTATGTTCAGTTCCTGCTCCATTTGTGGGCAGCATTATTTGGGTGAAAGTAAGCTCTTAAACTTACATTATGCAGTGTTCTCCAGTTATCAAATAGAGATGGGACAACTTAATGCTGTGAGATTTTCTAAAAATAAATTTATTAATGAAATGTTCTGTTTTCAGATGCGGCAGCTATAGGATCATGCAAGTACCTTTTATTATAGGGGAGAAGATATAAGAATAAACTTCAGAAGTTTTAGTTCACTGCTTCTCAAAGCACAAGCGATGAAATTATCAAATGAACAAATGCCTATTTCATTTGTCGCCTTTTTGAAGTGGAAAAGTTAATCTCAATCACAAAATATTCTGAAAGTGTTTTTTTTTTTTTTTTCCTAATTGATTTAAAACACTCCTTTTCTAAATCTGAAAAGTTGCAAACAACATCCACACTCTGATTTTCTTGAAAGAATTCTGCACCATATGTAAGCTGTTAGGCATCTGTTTTGTCCTTGTGTACATGTCAAATCATACTCCAGCTCAGTCTTGATTGTCCTATTGTGAATCAAAGCCATGCTTTGCAAAAACACATGATGCTGAAGCTACGCTCACTTACAGCCTCAGTGTTAATGCCACCAAAATAAATTTTATCAACTTCCTTGCTTCAGCAAACAGCTGACATGCTTTTTGGCAAAATGAACCACAAAACTCCTGATCTGACGTCAACAGGCTGACAACGGCTTTGTATGAGATGAAGCTGTTTGTGGCTGAAGTGGGTGCTGTGCACCAAACCACATGTACCACTGCTGTTCTGGATGCCAGCAGAAGCTTTCACGGTGTCAGTAATTTTCTAGGTTTTTTTATTCACATAAAAATTTGGAGCTGAGCACTTCTTTTGATTTTGAAATAAATGGAGTTTTAAAATATCAGTGTCTAACATGATGCATATTTGGTGTGCTGGACCCAGGAGAGCTTTTTCTTGGAAATTAAGACATTCTGATTGAACCCGATATTACACTTCACTGATAAATTTATTTACCAAGAGCTTTCATAGTCTTCTGTAATTGAATAAATAGAAGTGAATTATTTAATTTTCATTTTCTTTCCTTAATGAAATATCAGTTGTGATTTTTGCCTTGTTTGGACTACTTTTTTTCCGCTAAAACCGTAGAATATTTTTGCTCTGCTAGACCACCAAGCAAGCTTTCATTTCAGGAAAGGTTGTTTTATCATCTTCAGTCCTTCAGAGAGCAAAAATTTAAAGGGCTTTCTTAGAAATGGAGAGTACAGGCTTCTGCCTGAAAACTAAGTTTTAAGACTTTATAAAAAAATCTTTAAACAAATTTGTAATTTTTATTAATTATTGAATTCTTACACAGATCAAAGGAATTCTAGGGGAAAAAAAGAAAAAAGGGAGACTATTTTAACTGGAAGGTCAGTTTCTAAATATGCTTGAAAGAACATTTCAAACTTATTCCTGTATCTGACTTAAGATCCAATTTAGCTGTGATTCCATTAGAGCTTTGTCTGCACTCCTTGTTGATCAACAAGTCTTGATGTACTTGTGTAACTTCAATTTTCTCTGTGAGCATTGTAGTTACACTGGAGAATGAGTTCTTCATGAGGTTGCGTAACATAATTTCCACATCATGGGACCCAGCATTCTCTGTTTTGTTGCTCCCACTGTTTCATCCAATGCAGCTATACAACATTTCTCACAAATTTACTAAGACATCATCATAAATTTCTTAGTCAAGATTGCTTTCATCTGTATAATGGACCTTGTTCTTGCTCTTTTTAAGCAATATTGAACTATCAAGAATATATATTGTCCACCAGGAAACTACCTAAATAATGTTGCAGCCAGCGTCCCTAGAGGTCATTTGTCTGTTCTCAATAAGAAACAGGAGTAATAGCTCCACAATGCAAGTTCTGCAGATTAAAGAGATATGTATATTTGCATCAAGTTCTAACTGTTTTCTTAGAACTTAGGAATTCATCAACAGTCTTTTTTTTTAAAAAAAAAATATTAACTGTCATATGCAAGCCTGGCAAAACCCAGATTAGTTTAAGGTCTTTTTCTGGTCTAGGCATCTATATCTATAAGAAAGGTTCATCTGTGCATTTGGCCAAAAGTAATCTGCAGCTTAAAATTGTAGAACAATTAAAAAAAAAAAAAAAAAAAAAAAAAAAAAAAAAAAAAAAAAAAAAAAAAAAAAAGTGAAAAAAGTGTGTGGCCACCACTAGCCTACTAGCCTTATGATGCTGAAAATCATAAAACTAATAAAACTAGGCTAAGCCTCAAGGTCGCAGAGGTATTTCTCTAAAAGTATTGGCAGTAAGTAGGAGCTGTCTTATGGTTTTGTGGCAAGGAATACAAATAAAACATCCAGAAACAGATAGATTTGTTTCAGGAATGATAATTGTCATCTTTTAAATGATTAATCTAATTTAATTTTAGTACCTTTTTAAATAGTCACTTGCCACTTCTCCCTTGATAGTAATAGAGAACAGAAAATATGTGTGGCAAACATAAACATTTAACTTTTTTCTAAGCCGCATTGCATGGGACTCTGAATCCCATACGATTTTATATCTTGGGTCTTTCTCAATTTCAGAGCTTCTGAGGGGTTAAGGATTGCAGTTCAAAAGGCAACTATGAGGCTTTTTGCTGAGCATTGCCATCCTGTCTAGATACAGAATGTTGGGTTTAATGTTTCTGCTCCCAATTTTTGGAAAATTCTCATATTAGTTTTTAATAAATATTATTGACAATATTCAAGCAAATATGACCTCATTTTTTTGGAGAATGAAGCAAATACCCAAGCACACCATATGCGTGCTTTGCCACCAATTAATGACGTAGTTGTATAATGGCATAGCTGCATAAACAGTGCAGAGGGAGGAGGTCAGTCTGAGAACAAAAAAATTATCTAAAGGCTATGATCTTGTTTATGAACAGACTGATTCATGTAAATTCTCTCAAAGTTGAGAATTGTTTAACGATTCTGTTATGCAAACAAATCTGCTATACACATTGTTTGCAAGATATCAGTGTAAGTACTGAATCTTCATCCTACATGACTGGCATGGCTTTGATCCTTGGTTAGTAGATTCAGGCTGCAGAAAGTAGATTTATTTGAATATCAAGTGACTTTTTATGATTTCACTGCAAAACAAAGTTTTATATATAAAAAAATCACTGCAACAAGCTCTACAGATTCATTAATATTAATGAACAATTTTAATATTAAACAGTTTCTCTGCTTTAAGATTGTATTTTAAAAGTAATTGAAATGCAGCTCTATGGGATACTAATAACATTTTATTTTTATTTAATGAAGATTCCATATATTTACCATCAGTGTAGTATTGAACAGATAGTACCTGCCTCACTGAACAGATTTTACCTGTTCCCAGAATTTGCAGTGTAATATACTTCATGCCTGCTTTTGGCCCTGTCATTGTTTGAGTCTCATCATTTTATGTGGTTATTGACTGCAACAAGTCATGACAAGATTCACAGTTACGTGAGAAAAATTCCCCAGCTGAAATCTTGACCTGTTGGACAAAGGAAACATAAATGTAAGTTGCAATAAGGACAAGATTTATGGGTCTAGGACAGCTATTGAGTGTTAAAATTTAAGCCTCAATTGCTCATTCAGGTGGGAAGAAGTGAACACAGATAATTCAAGTATTGTCTAAATCTATATAAAATACTTAGGACACTGCTTGAGGAGCTGCTTAGCATTTGCTGCTGAAATCAAGACCATTTATAGCAGTGTCAAACCAAAGGATTTACTCCATCTGAAGTAGCTGAAGTAGGTGCCCAGAATTCCTTCTATGTACATAGCTATTCCCTGTCTCACTGGCAAAATAACCCAGTTGGTTCATGGAAAATGTCATGGAAGTGGGAGTGTACAAATGCATTGAAAGGTGAAGGGCATCACAGACTAAGTTATTATAAATACCTGCTGCTGTGTCTTACAGATAAACTGTGCTGTGCCAGGCTGACTGGCAATGCTTTTATTATGTAGTGACTGTATTTAATTTTATGTAAGAAAAGACAGCAGCAACAGATATTCACACAGGGAATGACTGGGCAGAGAGTGAAGGCTATAGAGCATTAGCAATGCTAAGAAGTCTCAAACAGTCCTTAGAGGAATAGGAGTTTCGTAACAGAGTCTGAATGTGTCTCAGATATCATGCTGACGTTTGCCACCAATGAATTTCCCACACCGTGGGAGTTTTAAAGAATGACTTATTGGCTTATTGGCCTACTCAACCCATGCATGCAAAACCAAAGAGACAGATTCACTGCATTTTTGCATATCCTTAATATTCCAAAGCCTTACGATTCAAGTATTGCTCACACGTTGATGAGTATACAAAGGCAAGAGTGTGGGGAAGGACTGGGAGCACAATCAGAACAGAAATTACAAGACAGGTCATTGAAGTCCAATGTGTTATGAGGCAGCACAGAATAAATAAGTCATTCAGAGTAAAGTGTCTCATTCTGGAAATTAAGACATTTTAAAGGATCAAGTATGATTTTATAGTTGTGAGTTACTTGACTGAGATTTTCATTCTGTAATTTTTAAGCAGTGTCACAGCAGATAAAGCTGCTTGCTTTGCCACATTTAATCTTGAATTGTCAAGGAACTTTAGTGTTGGAAAGTTCTTCAAATATTTCTCTTTCCTTTATGAAAAATACCATTCTCTGTTCACGGTGGATTATTGTGGCCTAGTGACCTGTCCCCTGGACTATCATCCCAGGATGTCAATGTGGACAGCCTTCAGTTCCCAGTAGCACTGCAGCCACCCTAAGCTAACAGTGAGTTCACGGACTGTCAGTTATTGAGGATTATTGATTTCAGGGAATGGTTCAAAGCTGTCAGTCAGCTGTCCCCAGGTTGGTCTCTATTCAGCCCACTTCGCCTTTCCCTCCCTCTGAACAGTTCTTTGGGCTTCTGGTTGAAAATGCCTACACATGGGACACAAGACCCTTGGTCAACAGTGATTCTTAAAACTTTCTCAGGACAGCTGGATGAAGCCTAGGTTTTTTTATCTGGACTGTATTAAATGTTTCTATCAAAATGCACTTTTCATTGAAACTGGCTGACTTTTTTTTTCTGTGATCTATTTTCTAATAATACTTTAATTGTACTAAATGACAATTTAAACCCACTTCATTATATAGATGAATATGTAATAATTTTTTCTTTGCTTCCCACTTTTTTCCTTTGTCCCATCCTTTCCAAGTTTTTCCAGATTAAAAGACACATAATGAGAAAGGCAAGAGTAAAACCTAAAAATTTAGATATATACTTCTCACATAAAAACTTGAACATTCTTTCTGTGATCTGAATGGAAGGAAAAGAGGCTTTGTATAACATAACATCTACATTTCCACATAAATTATTTTACATTTGAAATAATTTTTTCATCTGTTTGGAAAAGCCATGAAACTTTGGAAAAGAACTGTCATGAATACTTGAAAATTACATCGCTGATGAAGTTATTGACTTCAGTGCAGCCAAACATTTGTCATCTGTGTGTAGATCTGTTACATAAAAATAAGAGGACTCACTAGAGGAATTCAGGTGGATTTAGTTTTACTTTTTGTCAGGCAAGTTTGTTGCTGCTTAGGTGTTAAGTATTGCCAGCCTTCTGCAAACTTGTAAATGAGTGTAGGAAGTGGACACTGAAGAGCTTCCAGGGCAGAAAGGGAGCATCAGGGAAAGATGAACAGGTCACAGACAACTTGAAAGATGAAAGAGAGATAGCAACATGTGTATGGCTCTCCTGGATACTTCCAAAGAGATAAAGAACAAAGAAAAACATAAATCAGTGACAATTGGGGACGTGGATTTCACTGTCTACTCCTAGAACCGGGATTCTCAAGGACGTGTCGTGATAACTGTGCTGCCAGTGCACAGAAATACCCTGCTGTTTGGTAATGCTGCTTTGCTGCTGATGCCAGCATCATTTTTCTTCATTTGAGGTACTAGGGGTTAACACTAGGCATGATTTTTCAACCTATTTAACCATGTGCTGTGAAGTTGGTTGACCTTTGACTGCTAAGTGCTGACAGGGTCTTGTGAGCCCTGGAAATGATAGCAAGATCTACTGGTGAGGTGTAAGCAGATAAAGAACAAAGTAGCACATAAATCAGCAGAAGCCAATTAGGGCACTCCCACTCCAAAAAATTTGCAAGGAGGAGAGGAAAAGACATGAGCCATGATTATTATGCACATTGGAAATCTGTCACAGTCATAAATTTGAAATAAATTGCTACAGGAACTGGGCAGCTTGTCAGTAAATGCTCCAGAGCTGAGGACTGACAAAACTGTACATAAGAATTAATGTTTTGGAAGGGTAAATACGTCCAACAAAGACCTGCTCTTACCACATTTGCATTATATTTTGGCATTTCATTTCTAGTGTAAGAAAGTTTCTGCTGTTTCCTTTGCAAGATATGATACTGGGAAGAACTCAGAATAAATAGCACAGAAAAAAAAAAAAAAAAAAAAAAAAAAAAAAAAAAAAAAAAGGGGGGGGGAGAAATCCAGGTCTGATTTATCTCTTTTCCAATTTGAACAGTTCTATACCAGTAATGGGGATTAAGAAATCCTTGGAGACAGCCTTGAGCCTGCGAAATAGCTGCATGCTGGTTGAGCTACTACAAAAATTTTTTTGCAGAATTAATGCTTAAGGAAAAATATGCTTCAGTTTC
The DNA here is from genome assembly GCF_015227805.2 of Hirundo rustica. NCBI lineage: Eukaryota > Metazoa > Chordata > Aves > Passeriformes > Hirundinidae > Hirundo > Hirundo rustica. Next base: position 104,882,698 of record NC_053452.1, read on the forward strand.
ACGTATCTGGGCACCTTGTAGTTTTATTAATTTAAACAAACAATAGTCAATTACTATTAAATAGCTGCTTCTTGATCCCCCATGATAGAGATAAAATGATTACATAGACAAATAGTGATTTCTCTCATTTTATGGATGGCAAAACCAAATATAGGAATGCTTTGATGCATTGATAAGAGTCACCAAGAGTATAACCCAAAGGCACCAATAAAAATACCAAGACACTGCTAAAAGTCAGTGTAAGTCTGAAGAACTGGTAAGAAGAAACTTTATGTTGAAAACTGGCCTGTTCTTAGTGCAAGGAAGATTTTATTTTCTTCTAAGATTCTGACAGGGTTGCAATGACTGTGTCAGGATCTTAAGATGGAATTTTCAAAATGAATGCTATCTAGGAGCATATTACCATCAACAGTCAATGAAACATAGTTATTCTATTACCTTGTTCCTGTAGAAAATGCTGTTTTCTCTCAAGGCTGTTCTAGCCCTTGGTATGCAACCATGCCTGTGTTCTAACTTGTTGGGTCATTCACCTGATTGAAAGCAGGAAAGAAAAATGCAAAGTGTTCAGGCAACTCAGGGCCACTGTTTCCAAAGCAAATATTTTGTTCTTGCCTGATGCTGTTTCTTTTGCTTTGGATTTTGCCTGGAATAAATAGTTAGGACTTGTGAATACAACTATTTGGTGTATTGGTTCTAAGAACTCCATATATAAAATATACAATTCTTGTGAATAAAAAGTGAATGTACTTTTGTTGACAAAACAAATTTAAAGGTAATGGGGACATTTTCTGCTTGTGCAGTAACACAGATTTTCCGCTTCTTTTGGGAAGCTGAATGACACGTATTTTTAAATTTTTTCCCCTATTTTTTCTTCATATATTCTTCAACTGTGTTTTATCTGACATCTCTCTGAAAACTGTGGTCTCCACAGGGATGACTTAATCATTCACCAGATTTTGAAAGTAGAGGTTCCAGCCCCATAACATCAGAAACTCTGTATAATTAATACAAGCAATAATTTTTGTGAATATATTCTGTGCATTTTTGTGATATTTGTATTGCTAGTTTAGGAGTAACTGGGAAAATAGGGGATATGTATGTTTTTCCATCGATGGTTTTGGTATTGGATGTGTTTTTGTTCTACAAAATAAGACGAGGAACCTGAGAGAAGTTGAGTTGGTTCATTGATCAAAATAATACGTTCTGAGAAGTCCCTGATATTGTAAAATTGTACAAAGGGGAAGAGTATGAAAATTAGACAATGACTTTCAGGTGACCGATTCTGTGTATAAAGATTAACAGAAGAAAAAAAGTTAGGATATGGAAGATACAGAGGCTTACAGATCAGATTACTTAGGATCTGATTATTTTCCTGTCTTCCAGTTTTATAACTTTTCTGCATCCATTGAATTATGATATGTTGTATTTCCCACTACCTGTCAACAGCTATTTGATGTGCCATCCAAATGTTGATTCATCAATGTTTTCAGTAATACTGCTGCTGCAAGAGATAGAAGAAGTGTTGTTAGTGCCCTTGGAAATAAAAGCAGACTAGTTGAATGAAACTTTTTTGTTTTAACTATACTCCAAATCTTCCTTTCCTTCACTAAAAAAAAATAACCTGCTTCTGGCTGAAGTTGCAAACTTTTAGATGAAAATTATCAAGGAAACATAACATCATAATGTAAAGTTTCGACTTTCTTGATTAAGCCATTTCATAATGATGTCTTTTTATCAAGGGAATGTTATGTGATGAGAAGCTAGTAACACATTTGATGTGTTAGTTTCTATTGTAACACCTACTAGGAGCTTCAATGATGGGCTGGTTACTAGCTCAGTACTCGACATTGAACATGGCAAGAAACATCTTGTGGTGAAGATGTATGACAGGAGATAAAGTTCAAAGATTATGAAATGCAGCCAGAAGAAATCAGCTGCATCCAATAAAGTCAGAAGGTTATGTGTGAATGTGAGTATTCCTCTCTGATAGACAAATTTTTAAAACCTCTCAGGAACCAAAAATGTCTCAGTGTTTTCCATGCCCTCGTATAATTTCTCATCTGCCCTTTGTCACAAGTGACGAAGACATGCTTTGCACAGCTCACAACAAGGATCAGGATCCAAAGTGAGGTTCTGGGACATATGGGTGCTGTCTTATTTATCCACAAACCACAGATATATCATCACTGCACAGGATGCCACCCTTGTTGCTCAGGCTTATTCCTCCATATGAGTTGTGACTCCTCTACAACACTTTGAGCAAGTGCAATAACATCCACCTCTTTCCATTTCCTTGCACTCCCATATCTACTCTTCTTTCTCTGATCATTTTCAGGGTCAACTGTGTTTTCTGTGCACAGCTCGAAATGTCAGTTTTTCACTGAAGCTGCTCCATTGTCTGTGGGGTGTTGCTCAGGCTGTGTCTAAATGCTTTGTATTTGGCATTAAAGGGAGGAATCCTGTCTGGCTCCTTCTGGTCAACAACAGCACGCCCAGCCAACAGCTGACTCAGTATCTCCACTTCCAGGCTGTGAAGATGAGTCACTCACCCTGATTCCAAAAATACTTTTTAATAGTTTAGGTCCCGTGTACAGATCTTATCAAAACCATGACTCTCTTCAACTTTTCTACTCTTAAAAATACCATTCTTCTCTGAGAAACAAAAAATTAAATGGGTATTGTTTAACATTTACCCATAAAATGGCAGATTTTCTCACTTATGAAGAAGGATTTCCAATTTTAGGCTAATATGATTCCCATTGGGTGATCTGAACTCAAATGTGATATTGTTTGGAGCTAAGTGAAATACCTTTTGGTGAGGAAAAAAGCTATGCATTATTGTAAAAATTCTATTTTGCACATGAATTTGATTCAGATCACACAGATAAATGATTAATATTTTCATTCCTTACTCATGCTAAGTAAGGCAAGGAAAAAAATCCTTGGATATACATGCATTACATTTAGAAAGTTAGCAACCTGGCATGTAATGAAACTAGTTCTCCACATTCAAAATACACTTCAGAACAGTTCTTGAGGACTTAGTGGAGTGTCTGGCATGAGCCCTATATGTTGTCAGGTAAATGAATGTGGGATTGTTTTTTATGTGTTATTAAAATTTGTTTTGTCTGTACCTCATTAATTTGCCCATATATTATTTCGTTAGTGATGTAAACTTGTGGCGATCTGTTCTAGTTCATCTCAGTTGTGAAACATCTAGTGAAAAATAAACTGGCACATGTCTGGAGTAAAAAAAGACCCCATAACTCTCAAGGGATTTTCCTGGTTTACCAATTTCTTGAGAGGTAAGAAGAGATACACAATTCAGATATAAATGCTATCATGCTTTCATTCCGGTGTAAGAACAACACAGCTAGGTTACTTTGACAGTAATATTCCGTTCTTAAAATATATAAATGGAAAAAACCTATAATCTGTTTGAATTGATCTTCAATAATAAAAGCAAGCCAAATAAGTTTCAGGTTCAAAGGAGTTTGAAATTTGGCATATTTTCATTGTGATATCCATGCATTCTATTATATTACTGTTAAACGCCCTTATTGAAAAATGTATTTCACTACTTTTACCCAGTGATGGAGTTACTAAACATTCATACACAATCACAGGAAATTGGCAAGTGTATCCTATACAGAAATGGGAGGGGACAGAAAAGTCCAGTGATAAAATTATACACACACACACACACACACACACACACATATACACACACACATTTATACAGGACATTATGATTACTTCCCTTGGCACAGACATACCTCAGTAAATCACAGACATACCTCAGTAAATCAAAACACTTCCTTAAAGAATAATAATGATATTTTTTGATTCTACTTCACCGTGTGAGTCTCTAGGAAGGTGCTGGAGGATGACAGAGAGAATATGTCTTCTTTTATTTTCCTGAAATTTCTATTAATTCTAACTGTTCCTTTGGGTCATTCTTATAATTTATTTAATATAATTTGTACAGCAGCAATCAGGTAATAGAATTATAGAATGGTTTTGGTTAGAAGGGATCTCAAAGATCATTTAGTTCCAACTCTCCCACCACGGACAGAGATGCCATCCAGTTCACCAGGTTGCTCAGGGCCCCATCCAATCACAAACACTTACAGAGATGGGGCATCCACAACTTCTCTGGGCAGCCTGTTCCAGCACCTCACCACCCTCTGGGTAAAGAATTTGCCCTTAACATGTTTTAGCATTCTCAAGCTTTTCCAGTTCTCTCCAGATATCATCCCTTCCTCCTATTGTGTCAACTGTACCTCTCAAATTGGTGCCACTGCAATTACTGGACCCCTCCCTTGAGAGATAAATGTGAAGAATGTCTGCAGGATTATAAAAACGTTTAAGATTTAATTTTCCATTAGAAGGAAGTTCATAGTGACCAAACATGGTTTTCAGTCCAGTCTTCCATACATGCATTATTGGACTTTTCATATACCACCAAAGAAAACTTTATGTTTTTTATGGTTTTAGTTTTATATCATGAAAGACATGCTGTAGGATATAGGACATCTCACACTTTTAATCAGTTAGTCAAAAAGTCTTACAATTTTCTTCTTCATTAAGTGGAGAACAAACATGAATACAAAGAATTTAAGATAATAAAAAATGTTAAAGTAACATAGAAAACTAAAAACAATAGAAAAATTACCAAACATGTTTTTTGATAATGAGTTGTGCCAAGCTCCATTTCAGACAGAACTGTGTCTACAGCTACATTAGTCTGAGTTGTATCACAAGAGTGCTATAAGATAAGAAAGGATTCCTGGAAAGGTGGGATACAGCTCTTCCCACAGCTCAGTGCTCACATCACTGTTGCTCATACTGCCTGTGCTTCATGCTCAGAGTACAAAGAGCCTGGGCTCCCATCTGGGCTGTGAAAGCTCTCAGAACTTCCTCCTCCCCCAGTGTTTATTTTCTTCTGTCATGGTATATTCACTGGTATACAATACCTTGGGCTGACCTGGCAGTGAGAGATGGTGCCTTGCTTTGGGCGGGTCAATAAAAACAAGTTTAACAAAGGAAGCACGGAGCATTCTCAGTATGGACAAAGCATTGCTGGCAGTTTCAACCATGGTGGTAAAGTCAGAAAGGTGACAGATTTAGACAACAGGGCTAGGCTTTCATCAGTTAACTCTGATCAAGTGTCTGAAGGTCTGAGATAACCTCCTTGACATCTGAGCAACAGAACAATATGTAAATAAAGCTTTATAATAGTGAAATTTAAAGAAACAAGAATTATATATCCATTACAAAGATATAATATTATATGCTAAATATGTTAATGAGCACAACCCACGAAAATATTTCCTAAAGACACCTTTGGACATAACCGAGAGCCTCTCTCTGTCTGTGTAAAGATGCTCTACATTTGTACCAAGACTTCCTTGCATTGCTTTGTTAGGAAAAATAGCCTGTAGATACAAGAGAGAAGAAGCGCTCAAGAAAATTGACATTTGCAGTGTTGCTGCTTGTTTCTAACAAAAGAAAAATGTTTTATAGCTGTATCCCTAAATATGTTTCTGGCACCTCTTCAGTGAGTCTAAGCTTCGATGACATCTCAAGTTGGACCTACCTGCAACCTTCCCTGCACCCTGGATTTCTTGCTGCTCTTTGGGAATATCAATAACTTTTCAGTCTCTGCTGCTGCTCTCGTCTAAACCTGCTAAAAGCTCCCTTAAAAATTGTTTTAAAAAGGGAATAATAAAAAAATCCTGTAAAATCCAAGATCATAGCAACAAGGAGGGGACAACATCTATGTTTGCACCATATCTGATCCTTTCAGTCAAACTAGAAAGTTCCAAACTGGTTTTAGAATGAGTGTGATAGTAAAGGCAAGAGCACAAGTTTCCTTAAAAGAAAACAGTCAATCCTCTTCCTTTGCAATGCTGGTACAGAAATCACTTACACCAACAACACTGTTCCAAGTTCCAAGCCTTACATTTATTTAAACATGAATTGTAGAGCAATTTGTAGCTTGTAGAATTATTTGTCGCTCTGCAAGGTCATCCATTGATATCTGATACTTTTCACAGCAGCCAAAGTAGCAGCAATCTTTGGGTGATAGTTGAAGCGTAGGGAATGAAACTGTAAAAGTAACATTTTCTTTGGATCCCGCTATCAAATGTTTTGTTGCAAATCCTGAGGTTTGTGTTCTAGCCTTAAACTTAGTTTATATCACACAGAATAAGTACAGAAGATAGTATGTTCATAAGGAACCTTAGGATTCTAAGCCATTTGGCTAAGACCAAATATGATAAATATAGTAACAGGCACAGGAAAGGCAACTTTCATCAGCTAACACACAATATCCTGTGTATTACACATGATTGCATACACAGACACACCAAATCACAGAATGGGAGTGGCATATGATTGGTACTAATACTTGAGCCCTGCTAGAGGAACTTCTTTAGTTGAGTAATAGAACTCTTTTTCACTGCTGTGAGGAAATGAAATCCGCAGCCAATCAGCTGTGCCACCACACATAAAGGAAGGTGGTGAAAGGTTGAAGTTTATTATATGTGAAATGCCTTTGAGGCATAGGGTTTTTCCCCCAGGTTTGTCAGCATCCTCAGGAGAGTGTTCCAGAGTTTATTTTATATGCTATACATCTTTACTCCTCTCAGATCACACACTCTGAAAGTTCTCCCTCTTCTCTTATCAGGTAGAAGATATTTGTCTTACTCCAGCCCTTTGGCCTAATGAAGACCCTTTTCTTTCCAGCAGAAAGTTTAAGAACTGAATTCATATGAGGAATTTCAAGAACATATCAAAAAGATGAAACCCACTCAGGACGCATTATAGGAAATAATTCATCATTCCACCTCTTGTATACAATCAATAACACTAAAAGACTGTCTTGTCATCTTATCAGGCTACATAGGTTTTAGCAGTTCCTTTATTAAGCCTGAAAAAGAAAGCTAGGAGAGGGAGGTTTTTTGAACATCCAAACACAGTGTCACACTGAGCGTGATCCTGACACTGCCCAGGGAACCTGCTATCCTTTGTTTACAGATGGATCTGTGATAACCCGACAGCTCAGATGGAAGGTCACTCCTGAGGACAAGCAGGGAGTTCTTTTCCATCATCCCTGAATCCTGGAAATGGTGGGGTTGACCACCCTGGGTATCCAGGCTCTCTGTTAAATTCTACTTTTCCTGCTGACAGAAGTATGTGGAATGTGATCTGGAGATATTTGGGCAATTTGTCTTCTCTTACAAGTAGGAGGGAGAGGGAAGGTTAGACAAACCCCTATGAGCTATCTGGAGGAAATTTTATTTTGATAGATAAAATAATAAAGCCATGAAATTTTACAGCTTTTTGACTGTTGAGATAACAATTGTGCAAGGCTGTTTTGGATATCCATATGCATCCATGCTAGCAAGTGTACACAACATTAACACCACCTGTGATATCAGATCTGCACTAGAGGCAGTAAATGTTATCCCATACTGACCTGAGCGTGTCCAGGCCAATGTTTCACCCTCAGTAGCTGAGTCCATGGGTATCATCACACACCACAAATTTTGCTCTTCCCTATTCATAAAAGCACAACTTAAGCAACAGGCTAGAAATGCACTACAGCTACTCCTGCTGTGGTAAACCCTTAGAGTCCTCCTCAGAAAAATCATCAGAGACGCATTCACTTCTGGTAGACCAATAGTTGGTTATCCTGATTAATTTTCAGGTGACAGTGACATAAACTGTTGTCTCAGAGGAAGGTATAAAAACTTCTTCAACAGTAGTTATTGAATCAGGTTTCCTCTTTTTTCCCCCAACACTTAAAATATGGATTTTGTTTCTTGTATAATCTTCAGGGCTTTCAGTCTTGCCAGAATCCTAATAATCCTTAGCTATTATTGAATTTTCTGAATAATTTAACCTTTTCTTCAGCCTGGATTTCAAATATATTTTAGATGTATATGCTGTCCAGACTTCTGACATGTCGCAAAAATGAATAATTGCCTTCCATTATTTCTAAATTGTTGTCTAACCAAAGCTTAAAAGAAATGTAGCCAATTGTTTCAAGTCTCCTACTAATTAACTTTAGATTTATTTACTCTTTGAAATTTGTCTGCAAATGGTTTTTATGATTGTTTTTGGCACACATCTAAAACATATCATCTATGCTTACATTGCCTTGTCCAGCTACCAACAAACTGACACTTGACATAATTTTGTCAAGTCACCATTGGTTTAAGGTTGATTTTTTTTCTTTATCATACTTAATCTGTCCTAGAGGCAATTTTCCTCTCAAGGGGATTCCTTCTTTCTGTAGCCAGAGAAGTAACTGCTAAAAGAATTAATTTATCAAGGGAAAGAATTATACTTTGAAAATTAATGTGGATAATAAAAGCCACCATTTAATTAATGCATAAGGACAGGTTTGTTAACAGCAGCATAGAGGTTTCATTACTGACATGGGACTGTCAATATTTTTTTGCATGCCTTCGTTCACAGAGAAGTGTTGATGAAGAACAAGTGTCTTACTCATGTTGTAGATAAACCCAAGACTGGGATACTACTACATCTTTGTAAAGGAGAGACAATTCAGCTAAGTGCCATGTTTTTTTTTGGTTTTTTTTTTTTTGGTTACAGTCATATAGTTAATTTTGTGTTTGACATAAGGAAATAGCAACAGGTTTATTAATTATTTCATGTTAAGATGATTTTAAATTAAAGGAACAACAATATACATCAAACTTTCTTCCTCAAGCAAATTAGAAACAAGAATCAAGACATAAGATTTACTTCATTACATTTAGTGCTAAGGGATTTATTTTTATTGAAAAGTTTCAAGTTTATTTTTAGAAAGCATACAAGTTTAGGGATTATATTAATATCTTTCATTTAAAAAAAAGGAAAATCTGAGTTGCAGGTGGGGGAACTGGGCATTCCACCTCTGCAGCAGTCTGTATCTCTTTTATTTCAGATAATTTTTCCTGTGTTCAGGTATAGTAACATCTAATGGCAGATCCAATATGAATGACCAAACACGTATAATGAGGATAAAATCACATGAAAGCAATGCACCTCAATATCCATGTCTTTGGCAAATACTCTACTTGGCATTGTGTAAGTCTGTACTTATTTGGTTGTTACAGGAGTGATTTATTTGCCATGATTTTCATTTTATGCAACTTGATATAGTTATGCAAAATTTATTTATCATTATAGGATAAGAGACGAAATTTGTAAAAGGTACATTACTGTGTATAAATGATACATGACACGAAACAGTGAAAATTTAAATGTGCTTATTCTAATTTTAAACTTTAGAAATATTATTTGAAACATTAAAAATAAAGAGAAACTTGTGACCAAGGGTGAGATTCATCTTCCTTAATTTTTGGCATGTAAAACAAAATATTATTGAATATTATTGAATACTATTGATTAGTGAAATGTATTCTGCACATGGATTAGAGAGAAAGTGACCTGGTAAAGGGCAATTTAGGCATTATCTTTTAGACAGCACTCTTGGAATAGGGTGAAACTTCCACAGGAGGTATTTGTCTTTCTCCACTGAAAACTTCCAAATGACCTCTTAAACCCAATGTCTATCTATTAGATGGTAAAGATAAATGAGATGAACGTTACTGCCGGTCTCTAAACCAGAGCATGGTGGTCTCCATCAAGCTCAAGGATAGTACAGCTGTGCAGCTTTCCCCAGAGTTTCCAACTCAGACAGATGATGCTCAGCTACACATCCCACTGAGAGACGGCAAAGAGGCTACTGTGAGCAAGGTCTTAGAAGCTCACATCTTTATTCTAAGATATTCACTTTAAAGGTGATGGGGGTGGGGGAGGATAATGTTTTATATGTCAGATGCTTGTTTATCTAGTTCACTTACTGTCTACATTTCTCACAATTTTATCATCTCTGTGTTTTAGGGCATTATAGGTTTTACTGTAAACTTCAAAATTAACAAAAATTACTCAATGGGCATAACTATAGGACAGAAATGTAAGTTCAAAACACCCAGGGAGTAGACAGTGGTTAAGAGGATGGCTTGTTGTCCTGGTCAAGGCCACTGCACTGACCTTCAGTTCTGCAGCCTATCTGGTGCTCTTCCATTGAGCCACCCTTTGACAGAACCATGTGAAGTGCCTCTGGTGATGATTACGGTCTCTGTACAAAACAGTGGTAAATGTATGTTTTCCATCATTTTAGTAATTTCCCATTCAACTCCAGTAACCACAGTTTACATACTGAGATGTATGTGGCACAGACAGCATGCTAAGAGGTGATTTACTCAGACTCTTGCTGTTCAACCATCATTATCTCTACATCTCCATAATGTGTGAATTGTTTGTAAAATAAATTTAATCTATGGACCTAATCCTGCATCCATCGCTAAAGTATCCTGACTAAGCTTAATCCATTTCTCTCCAAAAGTTCTTCAAAGCTATCATCTGAGAGTTTAATTTAAGTAGCATTTCCCCATGCATGAAGAAGGTTCATTAAATTCAATATAAAAAAAAGATCAGACAGCTAGAATGGAGTGAGAGACATAAAAAAGATAACTGAGTATAGCACATACCAACATTTTTTCTGATTATTGCTTGCATTTTGTCTGACAAACATTTAATGCCTTAAGTTTCTAATTACTACCCCAGTAAGAAAGTATTTATTGCAAGAAATCTTGGGAACCTACAGAAAGCTTTTTATGCGCTAGACTTGATAGTGTTTCCTCTGATAAAATGTCATTGGTTTAACCCGTCTTTCTTCTATTTAATCACTTTCAGAGGCTCATTAGAGCAAAAGGAAATAAGCTTTAAAACTCAAACCACATGCCACATATAAAGAACAAAACAACAACAAGAAAAATTACAGACTGTCATTAGTTTCAACATTGCATGCTATCTCAGTAATAAAAGAGTTAAAAAGGTGTTAGAAATACCCTTTTCAAATGGGAAAATGCATATGATTTCAAGGTTATGGTTCCTATTAACCCCACATAATGGCAAGTTTTCAAGGACACCGCGCAAGTGAATTCTTGTCATACAAGAACTTCTACTTCACTAATAAAAATGAGTTTCTGCTACTTGCAATCTTTTGAAATTAATATAAATCCTACAGTGAATTTTCACAATAAACAAAATCATGTATCATTTATTCTACATAGGTAAATAGGTGGGTAGACAGGCATAAAACAAATTTAAAATGTTTAGAGAGCTGAATAAGCCTTAGGTTATGGGGACATGTGAGACCCACCAATACAATGCATGAATAAACTTTCTTGTTACAGAAATATATAGACAACTCATAGAACAACACATCTTAAACCATATACCCAGGCAAAAATGTACAAATTTCAGAGGAACATTTAAACGAATGCCCAGATTTGAGGCATGCTAAGCCATGAAATTTTACAGAGCTCTCCACTGCCTTGCAGTTCCTTTAACCTATTTTCCCTTGGTTGTCTTTTATTTTTCACATCTCTTTTTTATGGAACTGTAATGAACAACCATAAGGCATCTTGAGGCTACTCAACTACTAGAAAAAATCCTGAGCTGATATCAGAGAGGGTGTATTTGGGCACCACCAGATGTAGATCCATGTTCTGTTTGCTTACATACGGAGAGGAAAACAGAACAGCAGAGGACACTGGAATTGTCCCATTTCCAAGTTATTTTCCTGAGCAGTGTTCTGTTCTCTTTAGCCTTCTTTTTTCACTCTTGAATTGAGATCAACCATCCTCTCAAATTTTATATTCACTTATACTTCTGGAGGAGGTATAATTTTCTTTTAGATCTTCATCAACTATTAGACAAGGTCCCTTTGAATGTGCCTAACTTGTAAAGTTATTTCTCACCCACAAAAAGATCTGGCAAATCAGAGCTTAAGTGATGTATATTAATATATGAATGATATATTAACCCTTCTATTTTTATTTTTTTTTTTAATTTAGGCACTATAAGGTGTTAGTATTTTAATATAAATTACTAAATAAAAAGACTACCTCTAGATGAGCTCATGCTTCTGCTGGGGGTGAAAAAGGATTACACTGATTTTTGGTATATTGATTTTTTCTATCAAGACCTGGATTATTTCACCTCCTAAATCATTTTAAGTATAATAAAAATAAAAGTGATAATTTATTTGTTCTGGGCAGTTATGGAAAAAATCAGATGTCTAATAGTTGTTGCAATTGTGAAAAGAAGTTAAAGCTATATGTCAAACAATTCTTTTAAGGTATAAAAAGTAAAATAGTGCCCAGCAGATCATATCCTCAGCCACTATTCCCCACTCCTTGGAAAGAGTTAATACCCTTTTCCTAGTGTCTCTCAGCCAGCCTTCCTCATCATCTACTCACACAGTCTGACTTTGCAACTTTTTCTGTATTGACTTTTTTGCTTTTGTCTGTCAGATTCTCAACGCTATTCTAAATATTTTCTTCTTGCAGAGCTTGTTCACCCAGTGTGTGTTCACTGGATTGTGACTGATCTCTGCATTTTAGGGTTGAGATGTTTCATGAGACACCTTCTGCAGGAGCCTTTAGCTGATTTAAGAAGGATAAACTGACCAGGTTTTATAACGTTTTCCTTTTTGGGCAACCTTCTAAATCCTAAAGATTTGACAGTTAAAGGAAAAAAAGGCTTTAGAAAAATTAAAAAAAAAAAAATTACATATGGGCAGATAGAACAACATCAGTCACAGATTCATTATGTGTTTGGGGTTTGTTAACTAGAAAAAAAATCAGTCTCCACACCCATATGTGTTTTGGTGTATGTGACTACATGTGCAAAGGAGATAAGTATTAACTGTTTTTCAACACGTGCTCATATAGTCACTTTCAGCTGGCAGTTTCAACACTATGACATTTAGCAGCATGATTTGACCCATGGGAAGAATTCTCAGAGCATTTCTCAACAATGGTTTTGCTCTAAAAAAAAAATTCACTGAAAAAAAAAGGCACTTAGCTACTGTCCTAGTGTGCTCTATATTGCTTCTTTGGTGAAGCCTAAAGACAGGATTTAACAAAGTGAGAGAGGAGGCAGGATACACCACTCCTTGTTCTCGAGGGTAGGCATCATTTCATGTGAAGGCAAAATGGCAATAGAAACATGTTACTACACCACATTGCAGAGGAGATCTGAGGTTCACTGCCCCAGAATGTTTGGTATTCCTTTCAAGCCTGCAACCCAAAAAAAAAAAAAAAAAAAAAAAAAGAGAGAGAGAGAGAGAGAGAGAGAGAGAGAGAAGTTCTAAACCCCTCATGTTTATTTGAATAGATGTTGGCAGGATAATTAAATGCTCCCTTCAAACATCCTGGTGGAAATATTAAATAGTAATTACCTTGCTCAAGTCGTTCCTTTTGTGAGAAGGGGAACCACCTGACTGCCAGCTTTCGTTTGCCCTGACACAGATGCAAAGGCTCTGCTGCCTTTCTGAGCTGTTCACACACTTTCTTCCCATGAGAAAGTAAGCATTGATTGAAACGCGGCATTTTCTCCCGAGTTGCACACACAACTGCTGCTTGTTTCAGAAAGATGTCAACTAATTTGAGCAACCTCTCCAAAGGACTCTCCAAACAAAAATGTCTTTCATAAATTTCCGGGTCAGCAGCCCTTGGTAACCCAGGATGACTATTCCAGTCCTGGAGGCACTGAAATTGTTCCATATAAATAGAAACAGCTTCTGTATCACATTGTAGCCTGAAGCACAGCATTCAACACCTCCTTGCACATTAAAATATCTCTCCATGACACAACTTTACACAAAAGAGTGTCTTTGACCATATGGTCTCTCTTTGATCTGTTGATTTTCTTTACTCTGATCCTGTCATTTACTAAAATATTTATGTCTTCTGGTCTGAAGCTTTAAATGGTCAGCAAGAATAATGCATGCAGGAGCCTTCTCCTCTTCTACTCTATTTGAATGTCAGCAGATGTTGAAGTACCCTAGTGCTTCATGAAGTATTTCCATTGTGTGGGACAATTTGTAAAAGAAAACCAGCATCAAGCTCTGTACAACCACCTTTTTTCTTTTCCTTTCCTTCCCTCTTTTACCAGGATAACAAATATTTACTGAATCTCCTTCTTTAATAATACTTGTCCTTAAGTATTTTGGGTTTATTCCAATGTTTTTGGAGGTCAGCATAATTGCTTTCGGTGACTTCTATGGACATCCGATACACTGTATGTGTTATTTGCTGATCCTAAAGTGTTTAATAACTAAACACGGCTGCAGTAGTTAAAAAGGAAAGACAGACAAGATGGATGGGAAAGCGGTTTTGTATTTTCAGATTGAGATAACTGTGTTTAATCAGGCCAACATCTTTGTCCTCTGTTAGTCTCCTCTCCATTTCCTTTACATCTTTAACTCACTAGACAGAAGATAACCTAATTGAAATTGAAGGCAGTTTTGCCATTCTCTTCAATACTAAATCTGATGTTTATTCATCATCTAAATGTAAGAATTGTGGACAATCTATAAACAAATAATGTAAATTGCTCATGAAGAATGTTATTAGTATGCTTCTGTTTCCGGAGTATATTGGGACTTGAGAGCTCCTATCCAAAGCCTGCATTTATTAATAATAAAGCAAGTCAGGTAGGCTGCTCAAACCAGATTGTGTGAGTGCAATCTGGAATAGAACCTTCAGAATGAAACTGTCCTTTTGCAACATATTTCCAGCATAGTTTTTGAAAAATAGGATTTTCTAAAGCACCTAAGTGGATCATCTGATCATTTCTTTAATGGGCATTTGAAAAATTGTTTTCTTTTAGAGGCCAGTAGCAATAATTATTTCCATTTTGTGTATAACCAAATACAATCCCTGTTCTGAACAGGATAACAGAGGGCAACAGTTTCAATATCTCACAAATTGTGCCTTACTGAAGTAGGTAAACAATACTTCTCAGCTTTCTGGAGCAACAAAATTCATATGGTGAAATACAGAGCACTGTTTTTGGTTTCATATCATGATCATCCCACTGACATACAAACTTACACTGCCATGCAGAACTTGTGGACAGACTCTTTTGAGGTTTTAAAAAACAGTAATTTTCTCCTTGATCACACTGAATATCCAGGAAACTTAGTAAGAAGAGTTTAGGCTGAAGTTGTAGGCCTTTTAGTTGTGTCCAGTTGTTTGGATCCTGACCATATTTTGGTTTTATAATCTTGACCTGGAATGCTGTGAACTGAATAGTCTTCATCATATGAAATTCACCAGATAGCTGAAGGGCTTCTCAAAATCAAAGAGATATTCCCTTTGCTTGTGTAAGGACATCTCAGTGCCCTGAAAATATTCTCCAAGAGACTGTGCACACGTGAATGATTCCAAAGTGGATCATTTCCCATAGACAACTTGCAATAAAATTGTGCTTGAAGAAAATAAACAGTGTCTGTTTTCAGAAGCAAAGAAAAAACCCAAGCCTTTGACATTTCAGAGATTAAGCTTCTTGTTTAATTTGTATGTCAGACCTATGAAAGAGGAATTGGGAGGATAAGTGGTCAAGTCTCTAAGCAGTATATTTCAAGGTGAACCCACTTGTAAAAAAAAACACCCAACTTTTATGTTTTTAATTTTTCTGAAAACAATAAAACTATTCAGGTTAATCCAAAGAGATTTTAAAATGTCTTTTTACAAAAAGGAAACACTAAACACATTTTTTCATACAGAAGGCTTCATTCTCATCCAGTGAAATATTTGTGGGAAAAAAATTTAAGGACAGGGGATGGATTTCTGAGAGAGCCTGCTTATCCCTCTTATCTCATGGATGAGTAGTTAGAGCATTTGCTGGGGTGTGTGACATCTTTCCATCATGCAAACTACAAGTTTTACAGCTTCAATTCCTTTTGTGGGACATGCTACTTTTTGCATGGAACAGCAAAACATTATTGTGCCAGGCATCAAAGAGAAAATAATGACTCCATAGCCTGACTGTCTTCCCACAAAACAGGTTGGTGCCTGTTCAAATTCCTGTGAAGGATGAAAGCTGGTCTTGTCCAAAAAAATCTTCAGTTATATGAACAAGAATCTAACAAAGAAGGAATGAGAACTCACCTGAGAAACTCCCAACCAATGTGGCTAAATCAGCCTTCAGTGGGACAGAGGATGAGGGGCCAAATCCTTTCCAAAAAAGACACAGCTGAACATACTTTTCCAGGTTTTACTACCTTAGAGCAGAACTTACAGAAAAATTTAATCATATAACAACCAAAAAATAATTAACAAGCTGTTGCTCATGATTTCTGTTGCAGTTGCTATTGTTGAAGTAGCTATTACAACTAAAACAAGATTTTCTCTGTATATGGCAAGTATTTAAAAGCATTGTGGCTTTTGAGATAAGATGCAGGTTCATGAGTATGTGGCTAACATCATAAAATTATTTGTTTCAAAATATAGAAATACACAAAGTATTAGCATGACTTCTGAAATGCCTTCACACACTTTTGCAAACTCAAATTACATTTTGTTAGAAAACAATCACGTACAAAAAAAAGTAATAGAAGAACAAGAAGGAAATGGAAATGTGATGGTGTTCAATAAAGAGATGACAACGACTAGGATTATATTACTAGGACTATGTAAAAGGGTTTTATTTTATGTCAGAAACTCTCATAGCAGATTTTTCTAATGTGTAAAACTTGAAAATATAACCTGAGCAATGTAATTTGAAAAATTGCAAGCAACATCAAAATTAATTTCAAGTTTTTACTTTTTTTAGTGAAAATATTTAAAGTAGTTTATTGTTTGCCCAAGGAAATCAAAACAAATACTACTACTACTGCTGAAATATCTCTCTCTTTTAGAAATATCTCCAGAATTTAATTGTCCATTGTATTATTTGTATTTTCACATACACTACAAGACAATAACGAAGATAAAGCTATATTGTTCTTGTGTCTTAAACTGATTATTAATAGACACAATAAGGAATATTTTGCTAATGATGGTATATAAAATAATTATATTTCTTTTATTCCTCTGAGACACTTGGGGTGGGATACTACTAATTCAAGGAAAAAATGTGGCTTCCTTCCTCACACATATAGTTATCTTTACTTCAGTGAGAGTATTTGTATTATTTGTTTAAACACAGGCTTAGATCCCAAACTATTTCCTAAGGATTTCCTTTGCTCTTATCGTGACTTTGGAGGCGCTGCCAGCATTTGTCAGAATCAGCTGTAGGCACCTAAAGAAATAATTCCCACAGCAATTTGTCTCACCTGATATTAGAAATTTAAAATTTGAAACTGAGGCAGCTTTTCATACTTGGTTGTTTAAGCTTCTCCTATAATCAGCAGTGAAGAGCAGCCACGTTCAGAGACTGATGCTGCTGCTCCAAGGTCGGTGTGTCAGAGGTATGGGATGTGCTGCCCTCCGGGCAAGGCTCGCTGCTCGCAGGATGCCCCACTTGCCAGCGCATAGAAACTCTCTGATGGCTCAACATCAGCAAATCTCCTTGGCTGCCAGCTGTGCCTGCAGCTGGGGACCAGCAAAGACAATGCCGACCCTGCACTCAGTGGTGTGACACACGCATAAACACCTGGTAGATGGTCAAAAGAGCGTTATTCAAGTGTTGCTGTAGTAATTAATACAGATGGTCCTTATCTCCACTTTGCTGAATCGAAAACGTGAATTTCAAAAGGAGCCTTTATCTCCCCTGGTTTTATCTCCCGCATAAAAGTGAGGACTGAGGAGCCGAAGGCAGGAATGGAGTCTCTTCTCTCCACAGACAGGAACGGAGGACTCCACAGAGTCCACATACTTTCTATTTCATCTTCCTTCTAAACCACAAAATACCTCAGCATCATTTAATAAGTTTAAGACCACTTAAACCACAAATTTGGTCACAAGTTAGGTGTCCTGGCTAAATCTCAGCACTGAGAAGATTATCCAGGCTCAGGCTAAAAACTTCAAAATTTACAGAATGTAATGCTTCCCCTGGAAGTCTGTCCTGACTTCTAGCTGTTCCCGCTGCTAGGAAAATGGTCTTCATTTGAATTTAACAACATTCAACTTCCAGCTGTTAACTTCCAGAAAGGCCATTGTGGTTTCTCCCCTAGGGACAAACAGCCTTTCAAGCTTAGTTTTTTTGGCTTTCCATTGTGATCACACCACAACTTAGTCTTCTTTTTAATAATGGGTGTGTCAATACTGACTTTAATGGAAACAGGATCGACTTCGTAATTTCAAACTAGACACTGAAAATATTTTTCTTATCAGCAGTTTTGCTCCATCACATGCACATTTTATGTTATTATTGTTGGGCTGCTCACATGCTGGGCTGTGGGTTGACACTGTCTGTTTTTGTTTTGTAGAAGAAGGAAGATCTGAATCATTTCTTTTTGGGGAAAACATGCAAAGAATAACACAAATTTCTTAAATAGAGAAAGAAAAAGTCAACAGAAATTAAATCTTGATACTGTGTACAGCACAAGCTTCTTTTCAATGTCTGCATCTGCCTTAATCTGAGCCAAGCCTTTTAAAATGGTGGAGCAGTATTTATCCTTGGGAATCACTAATGAAGTAATACATTTAAAAATAAGCCTGTTTTGCTATTTCTAAGTTTGTAACACTGACTCAGATTGTGCCCATGTTGCACATTAGGGATAACCAGGATGAAAGCTTATCATATACCAAAAATAATTGAGACCCGAAAATAGTATTTTTAATACCTTTTGCTGCAATAGTGATGGATTCCTCTTAGCAAAGGAGACTGCAGTGACCCAAGGAGATAAACACCGGCACATACTTGTGATAGCAATACAAGTCACAAGAGCAGGGGGAAAAACTGAGTTACTCTCAAAACAGAACAAGAGAATTGAAGATGAGAGAAAATTATTCCAAGTGCAAACTCTGCAGAGCTCACCGTGGAAAAAGTTGCTGGAAGACAATTTTTATCTTGACACCTCGCTTTCTTCCTGAAGGACGAAAGATCTATGTAGCAAGAAAAGAGGTCCCGGAACATCTCTGAGTCTTTAGATAGCCAAGAGAAAGACTTGTGCATGACTACCACTACCTCTGACTCCAGTTACCAGAAATATGGCAAAGTTTAAAATATGTTAATCCTAAAAAGGAGTTAATGCCTCCCAGGAAAGGAACTAGACACACACTTAGAGCTCAGGAATTCCATTCTTTTATGCTTGACACTGAGTTGGCAATTAATAAAATGTTATCTTTGCACACATTATAACAAATCACTTTCTTCTAAGCTAAATTAAAGGTAATATTTCTACTAATGAAACTTTACAGGTGCCTACTTTAACCAGTGTGAGAATAATGACCTTAAAGCACTTGTGCAGATATTTAAATAGGAGAAAATGAGACTGTCGTAATACTTAATTTAATTCCAGTCTATTCTGCTGCTACATATGGCCCAAATACACTCAAATAATTTCTAACCTGTAGGACTGCTACAGGTTTGGGTTGGGCTTTTGTTTTTGTTGATTTGGCTTGGTTCAGTTTAGCATTCTTACAGGGAGAGGAAATATCTCTTTTCTTTCCTTTATCTGCTTTTCCTACAGAATTTAATCCATAGTGATTTCCCTAGGGTAGGATGAGCACCTATTCCTACACAACAAGAGGAGAAGGTGAGGGAGCTGGACATCCTGTTGATTGAGCTCTAAGCTCACAAACTGCAATCTACAGAGACCATCTGGGTGAGTTTGCAAAACAAAGTGTTAGCTTACAAAACATGCATTCCTCATTCCTAGCAATTCTACCATCTGACTCCTTTAAGATGGATCGTACTGAGGAGGCTCACCAGCAGCGGTAGCTGTGCTGACACTTCTGGGTGAGAGAGCTGGCCATCGGGGTTTGGGCAGAGTACACACGGGGGAACAAAACCAGGTGACATTTTGGGACACATGGGATATTATGGCATTGTGCTCAAGAGTGTGCATAGAACTATAGCATGATCTCAGTGCATTTATCAGTGTGATTAAAGAGTTACCTTCCAAACAGTTCGATGACAATTAATTTGATGGGATAAAGCATCAGATTTGATTTGATTTTTCTGTTTTATATTTTAAATTACTATCTCATTGTAAAGTACTTTTATTTACTTACAATACCACTGTAATAAATCCAGGCAGGACTGCAAATTCTAAAGAAGCACAAACGTTTCCCTTCATTTTACTTAACTGGGACACGATCAGGTGAGAAAAGACAAACAGAGGGAATATGGGTCCACACGGGAGAAATTATACATTTGCAGAAAAGATTCTCTTGGCCAGCTGAAAGGAAAGGGAAGTAGTTTATTCTGTTCCTTTTATATCCTCGGTGGACATAAACTTTTATCCAAATATTTGTTATGCTTTTTCCTCTCCAAGAATACTTGTTCAGTGTTCCATTCCTATGTTTGCACTATAGTAACTGGGGTTTCAGGATTCTATGGCTTTAATTGAATTAACATTTGCATGTCGGTAAGTAAATGTGAGGGAAAAAAAAAAAAAAAGCTGGGCTGCAACGATGCAAAATAATATTTAGTGATTATATATATGTTGAGCCTACTCACTTCTGCATTTATCCTTCTATGGATTATTTTGAAAATAGGCAAAGAATTTTCTCTTTAATCTTCTTTTCAGTGATAAGGGGTACAGCCTAACAAATTGGCACAGGATTCTGGAGTGTGACATAAGGGAAGAGTAAAGGGAAACTCCTTGATTTAATCAAGGATTTGAAATTTCACTGGGCCCATGTTTCTAGAAGAAACCAACATTCATCACAGTTTTGAGATTTTGCTTGACTTCCTTTCCTTATTTTTTGTAAGGGGAATAAGAAAGTCAGAAAAAAAAAGGGGAAAAGGAGAACATCCCCTCTGTTCTAGAGCAGACTGGAGTGCCTCAGGCTTGTTCAATCCCTAAATAGCAAAGGCTTTCTGAGCAATGGACCCCCCACACGGGACAAAGTGGGCAGTCTGTTTTTAATATAACCTTTGAAAGGTGTCCCACAGCTGTAAAACGTTGATAGGAGAATAGCAGCTGACAGAAATTTTTCATAAGGTCTTGAATATTTGCATCCTGGATTTTGGATCTATCCCATTGGGAATCAGTGGCAAAATCCAGACCATGGAGATACCTTTATAGACAAGCTATGGATTTATGTAGTATTTAATCTACAATGTTAAAAACACAGCCCTATTTAGACTCTATTTTACTTTGGATTTCTGAGACATATAAAATAGATATTTTTCTTACACTTCTTAGACATTAGTCAATTCTACATATTTTAGCCCTTTTTCTTTAGGAATCTGAAGCTTGTTTACTTGTGGAACAAGCCTTAGAAAACACCATGGGCTATGTGTGCCTGCTTGCCTATTGTTTCCTTTGTCTCTCATTATTCCCCTAAGCATTTAAACTCAAAGGTGATTTTGAAGCAAACCTATCAGCTAAGAAAAGATCTAAAAATTCTAAAGCTCCCATAAAAATAATGAAAATTTGTACCTGGATAGACATCTAACTAATTCCACCTCGAGGGAAGGAAGTCGGTGAAAGATTTAACTCTAAGAAAATTTCCATTTTGAGTTTGTCCCTTACCACACATCACAATTGTCATTCCTGAGTCAAGATTTCTCTCCTCAGGCACATAACAAGGTGTGAGCTCCAAGTAATGCTTTTCCTGCTGTCAAGAAAAACATTCTCTCTTATTTTTCATCCCTCGCTTCTTGATTATCCCTGACCTAATTTAATTTTTCCTTACTCAAGGGTAAGGTCGCACTAAAGCTTTAGTGCAGTTCTTTCAAAATCACTTCATCATGTGACATAAATGAACTAGAACCCAAACTTCATTATTTTCAATATTCAGGAAACTGGGTTTTTTGGGAACTATTTATCAGAATAAACTGTGATCAAGACTATGATGAAAACTCATGATCGATTGCATTCTCAATATTACAAGTTGTATAAAAACTGCATACCACCACCGCTTCAAGAAGGAAAAAAGAATTTAAAAATTGTTCTAATTATGAATCTGCAATCTCTGTGCAGATGGTGGGATTCCATTTTGCCTCACCTATTTGTAGGCACCTCCTGTATAGATATCCATATATATGCAAGATCAGCATTTTGACACTTACTAAGAAGCATGTGGTATGATTCATATTTCTAATTTAGAAATCAGAGATCTTTGTTAAAATCTATTATTCAATGTCTGTGTCTTACCAATGACTTAAAAGGGAGGCCAGATGATTTCCCAGATGTGGATGTCATACACCAGGCAGTTTTACATTCAAGCAAACAAGTGCCCTCTCAAGACACACATCTGTGTAAGTATTGGACTCTGCCTTACAAACATGAAAATTAGGAGTAGCTGTTTCACAGCCTTGCTGATCAACCTCTTGTCTGTGACATCTCTGGAAGTTCTCTGTGTGTATAAGGACTCCTGAGGACAAAGGAGAAATTACTCTTTAATGGTTCTTAATGTAGGGCTCGGCAGCATGTCATTGTTTCCCTCCTTTCCACAAAGATTTTGATGGAAATATGTCTCCTACCTGAAAAATACAGTGTTTCCTGCGGGTATATTAAATTCCTCAGACTTGATGTCCAGTCAGGAAGGATGATCTTAGTCACAGCTTTCAGAGACACTGCCTGAGCAGCTTTAAAAGCCAAACTGCTCAGAATGTGAGGGTCCAAGAAGATCCTAGCAGACATTACTAATAATAGAAAATGTTTTTACTCACCTTGGGGAAGACCATTTTCTTAAATTCACTCCCTTTGAACAGGGAGACATGGTATTTTGGCGTTTATAAATACAAGATCCTCATTCATTAGATTAAACCCATTGATGGCAAAAAGCATCTGAAGAAACAACCTGTCCTTTAATATATTTACTAGACTTTATTTTTCTCTTCCAATGCATCATGTGTTAAATTGCCACCTATTCCATCTTATGAATATATGGAGACCAGCTATGGAGGTTAGTTTTGGAAACTTTACTTACACAAACTAAATGGTTTGTTAATTCACAGAAAAGTATTTTTGTACCTAAATACTACTGTAGTAAGTCATCTGGTTCAGGTCTAGAAAGTGCATTTGGAACTGTCAGTTAATGCTACTTAAGAGCACTTGAAGGTTTAATAGATTACTCAAAGAGGCACTGAACAGGCTTTTCTCCAAGTGTATAGCTGACACTGAAAAAATTAGAAATGTAATTTGAGATGTTTTTCCTTGAAAGGATACTCAAATGTGTACTTAGGCTGTGTCAGTGGGTCCAAAGCACAGACAGTCTCAGATGTTCAAATGCATTCCTGACATAACATTGGCAATTGAGAACATTTAGTGATTGCTAAGGAATACTCACTTGAGTAGGTCTATGAATTTCAAAATCTCCTAAAACAATTCAAAGGTTCAGCTTTCAAAGGGGCTGAAAGTACATCTAGGCAAGCAAATTGAGTGCCTGGTACCATCATTTGGTCCTGAGGCCAAATGACACAGAATGCTCCATGCCCAGAGGATTAACACCTCCTGCCCTTTTAAATACTGTGGTGAGATCTGCCATACCTACTGCATACCTTCTTTGGACCTATTCTAATCCTCAGAACATGCCTAGTCTGCCCAGGAAAAAAACCTCTGGTTGTTCTTAGATAACTACAACACATTTCAGTGTCCACAGACCCACCTGTAAATGTTTAACTTGCTGCTAAAGACAGAACCAGGGATCCATCTTGGGAAAAGCTGGGGACAACCTGACCTTATTTGCTAACTGCACAGGTTCATATCTAAAGGGAGGTTTGAAATCTTCCTTACTAGCAGGGAAAATATCTGTGGGTTTAACAAGTCTATGAGTACACTGAGTAAATTAAGACCCAACATGTTCACAGTGTATCAGTAATGGATAACATCTTCCAGAGAAAATGAAGGCTATGGAGATATAATAAAAGGAAACCTCTGGCTCAGCTAAATATATGGAAAAAGGTTATAAGCATTTCAGTAAAAGCTTCTAAAAGCAGTTAAATTGCCAATGAAAAATGTTCTACTTCTTTCCCTTATTTTCTTTGGAGATGGGAGACGGATCCTTAGAAAAATCTACATATGAAAAGATAAATTAGTACCACAGTGTTTTAGGAAAAAAAAAAATCTCTTAAGTCTCAGAAAAGTGGCTGGCTTCCTTAATTTGTTATATTATTCTCAAAAAAGGCAGAATTATTTCATGCTGTGGCAGATGAAGGCAAAATGTATGGGCAAAAGGGAACCCTAGTTGTACAGCACAGGAACAGAGAGGTTCTGCTCTTTCTGCTGCCTGTGCAAACCTGCAAGGCTGCTCCTTCCAGTTCCCTTCAACTCAGAGTTCAAAATGTATGTTGATGAACCATGTAGAATTAAAAAAAAACTACTGAGACTGAGAGCTATGTATTATTGTTGAAAATCTTTATAAATTCCAAGGGTTAAGTGATCCTTGTTTGGGCACTTCAAATCATGGGAGGCACCCAGCTGATAATGAGAGCTAAAAACAGAATCTAAAAACAATATAGAAGTTTGAAGTTGATGCAGGGTCCATTCAGAGTAGTTTTTTTGGTTTTTTTTTTTTTTTTTAACAATAAAGAAGAATGATTTCATTATATGGAATAATTCACCAATGGCAGAAGTGGAGTGACCATCACTAGAATTTCTTCAGTAAGCATTCATCTATTTTTTCTGAAGTTTCCCACAGAATCTATTTGAGAATGTTTTATAGTGGGTTTTTTTTCTGATTTCATAATTCATAACTTTATGAAAAATCATTTAACAGCCAAACAAAACTAATTTATCTCATTTTTTAAAGTTCTAAAAGTCCATTCAGTGATGTAATACCTGCACCTTTTCTTGAGGATGTTATTTATGTCTCCTTTTCCTAATTTTTTTTTTTTTTTTAAAAATCTGAATATAACAAAAACACAGGTTAAAGGGCTGGAATTTGTTTGACCTGAAAATGGGCCAAAAATTCTCCTAACAATGAAAATGTCATTCATTAATATTTGCCAGATTGTTGAACCACACTTGCTACTGTTTGACGCAATTTATTAATAACTGACAAGCACTCTAACAAGGTTTTCTGGCAAGAATGAAACAAAGGAAATGAGGCAGAACAAGTATAATCAAGAATTGTAAATAAAGTTTAGGATGAAAACATGGTATGTTTGAACTTTGTATGAAATATAGACAGTTTCCTCCAGGAACTCTGCAGGTGGAGGAAGAAACTTGGAGTTCTTCTGTGGGGAAGTGGGAAAAGGAAAGTCTCCACAGCGAAACAATGGGACTGCCTCACCCACTCTCTCAGGCTCAGGTCATTGCAAATGGCTCAGCACTGTGTTCTGGCATTTCAGAGCTACAGACTCTGTGCTTGCAATTAGAAAGATTTCAAAGGACAGCACTTGTAGTTCTGCAGTGTTTTGCAGTTATTTCATTTGAATGTCCCTGTGATGAGACTGGGACTCCGTTGTTGTGACTGCATTTTAAAGGCAAAGAGGGCTGGGTCCTTAACCCGAGACATGACTTGTTGCTATTCATCATGATTTGCTCCAGATTTACCAGGTGTTCCAAATGCTCTCTGACATCCTGTGGCTGCCATACTCACACTGACCTATCTAAACGTCTGGAAAAATCTGTAAGTTCTGCAAGTGTAAAAATCTTGATTTTTTTTTTTTTTTTTTTTTTTTCAATCTTGCCTGACTACACAGTGAGCTTTGTATCTGGTAGCTATAGCTAGCAGTAGTAGTTCTGCTAGTTCTGCTAGTAGGATGTAGTAGTATGCAACTTGCTTAACTTTGTAACTTTTCCCCAGGATTGGAGGATCTTGCCTCTGATCTTGTCCTGCTCTCCCTGTGGCTCACATCTCTGACTCCCTTTTGATCTGGCAGGCTGAGATACACAACCTGGTAACAGCCAGCCCAAAATATCACCCTATGTGAGGTTTTGTGCTTGTGATGAACTTGCTGACACAAGGCTTGTTTGTAAACCTGCACTTCTGAGTGCTCAGGCCATCAGCAGCCCTGGCTGCAGTGGCACTCTCTGTAGGTAACTCAACAAGGAGAAGGGTCCTAATGAAGTTTTCCAGTGCATGTGTTGTAGGGGAGCATGCTGAAAAATTGTTTGATGGTCTTTAATGGTTCTGTATAGTGCTAAATAAAATGGGCAAGGTTCCACTCTCTGTAGCAAACTGACACGGCATAACACAAATTCTTACATCCTCTCCAAAACAAGGAGACACATCCAAAGTGTCTGTTGGGGCAGGCAAGCCACAAACCAAGGCATTCTTTCTGGTTTACTCCAAACTCTGCCAGAAGTTCTCTGGTGTGAGTTGGTCAAACATGGACAAGCTTACATCACTGTAGTGGTTTTACTACTCAGCCCTAACAGGCGGCAGACAGAGCTAATGCAGCTTTTGTGAGTGCACCAGGATTGTCATAAGGCTGTCCTTCAGTCTGAAACATGGGAAGGAATTCCCTGGGTCTGAGGGACTGGTGTAAATTAGTCCACTCTCAAGGTTGCTTTTCCCCTTGAAATACCTCCACTGGTTTCAGTGGAGGCCTAGAAAGTATGAGTTTCATCAAATAAATTCACATCCATTCACACTCTTACACAAAAATTTCCTTGCTGGTAACCCAGCTCTGACTCTGGAGAATTTAAAACATACAGGAAATGTATCAAGTTGACTTTGGCTGTTGAAGTGATGTAGAGAGGTAGGACTGAACGTGGGTACCACTTCAAAACTGTTCCAGGCAGACCATCAAATAGTGATACCTATAACACATGATGTAGGTGATTCCTACATCATGTGTTATTTTAACATCTTCACTATAAAAATTTGCATGGTAAAATGACAACCAATTAAAAAAAAAACCAAACACCCCCCCCCCCCCCAAAAAAAAAAATCCCACCAAACAAAATACCATACCAAAACAAAACAACAACAACAAAACAAACAAACAAACAACCCACCCCCAGACACTGAAGTTGAAACATGCACTCTACAACAGATTAATATTAAGATTAGAATTAAGAAATTTGGAAACTATAATCATTTAATCATGACCTATAAGACTAATTTCCTGCCTGTCACTCCCAGATAATAAATACTTTTCTTTAGGCTTTGAAAAGCTGTGGAAAAAAAAAGTTAATTTAAGGCTCATTAGTTTATTTTTAGTAGCTTAAGATCTGAGGGATTTGAAAACATTTCCCTTTTCTAATAGAACATGCCTTCCTGTATACCAAGGATATCCACTGACCTCACTCCCTCCTGGAAGGTGCCACTGATCCATGACAGGAATCCTGTGAGGGCTTTGAAAGCTAAATAGGAACCAGAAAAGAAGCATTATCATGCATAGCTGGTTACAACATTGGAAATAAAGTTCAACTGTGAGTTTGGGGGGAGAAGGAATAGTGACTGAAACAAACAAGAACTTCCCGTGTTTGCCTGGAAGAAGCCAATCTTCCCTGTGCTTATATAATAAGAACGTTAGTCGCTAATTCGCCAGTAGCTGAAAGGGATTTCTGTTTTTAGCTCTGGGTCTGTTGCAACTGTTTTGTTTTAAGTGAAAATTAAATGAGAACATACACCTAAAAAACCGTTGAGCCATAATTGAAGTGCATTAATGGTAATTATGTCTTTCTTTCACTTTTCATTTTGACAGAGGAATCCATTACTCCTCCATCTCCATGCTTCCACAAATTATTCTTCCCTGTGGATGTGCAGTGACTGAAGGAAATCATGGCTTTGTTCTATACATTTTTCTTTAGTGCAAGTCTGATCTCCCTGAACTTCCCTAGGGATACAAATGAAAATATCAATAAAATGTATAAACAGTTTACTGCTTTAGTAGGGATAAGACGTACAAGGCATCAAGTATCAAAGTGAAACTGTGAATGGTGGTTATTGGGAGGTGTAACATGTTTGATATTGCTTATAGCCATAAATGAATTGCACTGATTTCTTTTAAGATGCTTATCTCACCGGTAAGAGACTCTTCCCCGAGACAGTAATTTCACTGGCTGAGATTCTTTTGAGAGTTCTGTCACTCAGCATATTCTCATCTCTTGGCTCAGGATCTTTTCAAATGTGCTCTGGCAGTCAAGGACACTGAATTATCCCCACAGATCCATGTCACCATCCTTGGCTGACGAACTTTTGTGGACCAGTGTAAGAAAATATTTATAAAAGATGTAGAAAAGGTCTCTATTGCTATTCAGACAGTTATTTTAAAGCGAGAAGAAATCTGTAACCAAAGTAATTTTCCTTGCACTATGAACTGAGATGACATGAATTTTATCTGGGCAATAACCAACTCTTTTTCTTTATGAACAGTCTCAGGCACTTTTCATCAACATATTTCCACTCCTGTGGAGACATGAATAGGGCAGAATCCAACAGCTATTTCTTCATTTGCATTTGAAGTTTGCAAAAAGTTTTGTATTGAAGTAGCAATAAAATATAAACTATTTCTGAAGTCATCATATAAAGAAACCATATAACAAATAATCATAAATATAATAAATAACCATAAAATGAATTCTGGATACTCATGTAATTAAAATTAAACAGGCAATTCAGGTTGTTTTTGTTTTGTTTTTTTTTTTTTACTTCATTCACTTATTTAAAGATAGTGATGAATCTTTAAAATTAATAGGTTTTCTACAATAATATCACCTCACAACCTAAGAGTCCATTACTGCAGGTTTTTCTAGGCCTATACTGAAGTATTCTAGAAGGAAGTCTTTCCTCTACCACAGATTTTCCACTGTTTTGCAATTTCCATCAATGACATTTCAACAATGATAAATACAAAGCGTTCAGATGATATCACCACAGGTACATTTTATTTATTTCTGTAGCTACATTTTATTCATATAGTTACATAATTTCTCACATGGATATTAGCTTTAGATAAAAGATGGGAAACATTCATAGACAGAAAAAAAATAGAATGAAATGAGTGGAGTGAGGCTTTTGGATCCTTAATCAACTAATCTTACTTAATTTCAATAGGAGATAAATGTTTAAGTCTGGTAAAAAATTTGTTGCTTAGTTACTAAGACACAGTATATATGCATTGCAATCAGTCTTACTTGTTTAAGAGACAAGTCTTTCATAGTCTCAGAACCTGAAGATTTTGCAGAATCTATTTTATGTATTTTCCTGTGAAATACTAAGAAAATTATCATTATATGTTACTGATAAAGTAATACTGGCAAATTTCTTAGATGTTTTAGAATTGCATCCTTTTACAAGATGAAGTTACTCAGCAGAATTCTTTTTTTTTTTTTTTTTTAAACCATATATACTGTTCCACAGACACAGATCTCTACTGGTACAAAGAAACAGGAACAGTGATCTGAGGTTTATCCTGAGATTCAAATTGTATCAAGTAAAAATTTTTTTTAACACAGGATTATCAGAATCATAGAATGGCATTAAGTTGGAAGGAACCTTGAGGTTTATCCTTTTCCAACCCTCCTGCCACGGGCAGAGACACCTTCCACTAGACCAGGTTTCCCAGTGCACTTCTGTGAAGGCAGGCTGAGAGCTGGGGTTCTGCCTGGAGAAGAAAAGACTCCAGGTTGAACACAGCACAGCACCTTCCAGTACCTGAAGGGGATACAACAGAGATGAGGAGGGACTTCTTACGAGGGCAGATAATGACAGGACAAGAGGTAATGGCTTAAAATCAAAAGAGGGTTTAGATTAGATATAAGGAAGAAATTCTTTAATGTGAGGGTAGCGAGGGATGGAACAAATTGCCCAGAGAAATTGCATATACCCCATCCCTGGAAGCATTCAAAGAATAATTTCATAGGTTAGTGACTTACATTCTTTGGGCTGTCTCCACTGCAACAGAAATTATCAGATCTCAAAAAAATTTTATCTCTCAGTAGTTTCTCCAGCCTTACAGACTACTACATCCAACTTAAAAAAAAAAAAAAAAAAATTGTAAATCAATATATAAAAAACCTAACACTCTTAATTCAGCCTTTAATTGATTTGCTTGAATTATCCCAGCAATACAATGATTTTACAATAGTACTAAAAGAAAAATTGAAAGACAATAGAAAACAGAAAGAAGTTAAGGAAGTGCTACCCAGCTGAAATTTCAAGAAAATTTATAGCTCATAGGGATGGCAGAGACCTCAGGATAATGTAAACTAAAACTATCCTAAACCTGAAAAACACTCTAAGTGCAGAGATCTTGCCTAGGGAAGCTGTGGAGTGCTGAGGCAGGCTGCTCCTTCAATGTTCTGCCTGTTGCAAAATAGTTTCTTAATGCCATTCTTTAGTTCCCTTGTTACAAGATCTATCAAACAAGTGTTAAGTCATAGATTGGACTTGATGATCTCAAATGTGGTTTCCAGCCTAGCTGAATATGTGATCTATGATCTGTGATCTGTTTTCTGTCTCTTATGAGTGTGGACAAGTGATAGCTCTCTTTTTGCCTTTATTAAGTATGTTCCTCTCAATTTTGTTTTCTTTAGAATAAAGTGAACTCACTTACTCAGTGAACTTACATTTTTATTTTATTTTTTAGATCTTCAAATTTTGATTTCTAGGCTTATTTTAACACCAACAATCTGGGCAAGAAGATTTTCTCATGATATGTTCCTCTAAAGAGGAAAGAGCTCATTAAAATTCAACTCATTAGTTATACTACTCTTAACTCAGAACTGATGCACAACTATCACTCTCCTTTCTTCTTGTCTCCTTTTCATACTGGGGTTCAGTATAGTGAGAAATAATCTTTAAAAAAAGATTGGATGTGGCACTCGGTACCATGGTCTAGCTGAGGTGTTAGGACTGGTTTGGACTCAATAATCTTGAAGGTCTCTTCCAACCTAGCGATTCTGTGTGTGATTCTGTGTGTGATTCTGTGTGTGTGAGATGCTCTTCCTTTTAGATGCTTTTATCTTTCCATAGGTAGCCTATGTACCTAGTTCAAAAGCTCTGAGTTTTTCAGTCAGACCAGACTTTTAAGTTGGTTTGGCCAGGGGTGGCAACAACTCTGAACCTTAATGTGGTCCATGGAGTTGCCTGGTACATGGCTACACCACTTCACACAGGTTCATGTGCCAAATCAGACCCTAACAGTAAATACCTGCTCTCAGTGCAAGTATGTTTGATTGTATAAAGGTGTAACTAGATGGATGGTTTATTTGTACCTTCTCTCTTAAAGCTTGACCTCTTGTCTAGAGGAAGCTGGTTAGCCCCAGGGAACCCTCAGAATAACACAGTTGCACTGCTTTGGGACACTT
Organism: Hirundo rustica; assembly: GCF_015227805.2. Lineage (NCBI taxonomy): Eukaryota > Metazoa > Chordata > Aves > Passeriformes > Hirundinidae > Hirundo > Hirundo rustica. Next base: position 104,913,902 of record NC_053452.1, read on the forward strand.
GTGGGGTAGATACCAGTTTGCTCATTGTCTCCCAGGATGAACTGGGAAGGTGCTCTTGAGCATAAGCCCAGTGCACTGCAGCACTGCAGCACTTCAGCCTTGCTGAGAATTTAGTCTCTCTAAAACTTTGAAACGTGTCTTAGCAGGTTATGTGCTTAATTTTCACCTGAGATTATTTATTTCCTAAAGTTAAAAGGTTATTTGCAAATTCTTACCTAAATCATAGGAAATCAGATGCCTTAAATCTGAATCTCAGGATGGTTCCTTTTTGTAAGCTTCCAAACACCTTTCAAAATATTTCGGTATCAAAATGTTCCTGCTCTTCTGACTTCAAGCTTTTGCAGACTGTTCTCTTAGTGACAATGGCAGAACTAGAGATTTAGTAGAGCTGGAGCAAATCATCATACAATCATTACCTCATTTCCCATATGCATGTACCAGGCAACACATATTTTTTCCTGGTGACATAAGATAAAGTTAATTTTTTCTTTAGGTTTAAGAGACCGATATTAAATATTTCTCTGTATATACACTGATAAAAATAGATAATTGATACCATAAATTTCCTTCTTTACATCGAGCCTCTTTGCCT